>NC_079371.1:15927500-16227500 GCF_021018895.1 Seriola aureovittata
GTAGATTTATTGGCACTCTCGATGCAGCTGTAATTTCTTCATGGATCATGGTAAATAGAGATTTCACTTTCAAGACTTACTCTTCTCAGTTTCTCTCTCTTTTCATTCGCCTCAAGCAAGAAAGGAAATCTCAAACTGGGTTTTTATATTATCTTTAAATAACAGTTTTGCAGGGAATGAGAAAAGTTGAGATTATCGAGGTGCCAAGTCATCTCCTAACGATTAGTTTTCCAGCCTCTTATCCACACCTGTACGTCTAACATAATGTAATGTGTATGGTCATATCCACAGTGCCAGGAGGATGTAACACATTTTAACCTGCTAAGTTATTTTTGGATGCCAGAAAATCCTCATTATAATCTGCTTTATCAACCTGCATGTTCCCTACGTGAGACAGAATAACGTAGCGAGCCTGATATTACATGCAGAGTGATCATGAGTTGACAAGTAAGTGTGGAAGAATAATGATGAATTGTGCGCCTTGTTGCTTCGTTACAGGGCGTTGTTGTGCGGCGGAGCTTTGATGAGACACTTCATCTGCTGTAAATCCAGACATCAAAGTGCCAAACAGTTGTATCTGATTCAGTTTTACAGCACCATTATAACCTCTGTAAACCCCAAAAATTACTGAAGCTGTAAAAGATTTCCAGACAGTCTTTTAGGATGCTGCACTACCGAGCCACTGAAACTAACAAAAATGATAACGGTCAAATCAAACTTAACAAAATCTAACAGTAACAGTGGCAATGCAAAAGGAGAGAAAATCTAACAGTAAACTAAACTTCAGCCTGAACATCACTGGAAGCCAAGGTTCAGCCGGCTAACGTACTGATGTGTGACTCCAGAGTAAGAACTGAAAAGAAAAATCAGTAGACATCAATAAACAGACAACCCAACTGACACTCTGGAGTGCAACCTTGAGTGTGTGATGCTTTCAAATGGTTTTTCAGCTCATGTACTGTGCGTGTGCTGGAAGAATACCAAACAAGTACAGTGCATTTTGAACTTGATGCACAAATGTGGGATGTCAAATACAAACCTGAGTAACTGGTGGTAAATGTTTCAAGAGGAAAATAAGAAATTGACTTCATACAAACATGCTAAAGTCAGACCAAACCCTGACTAAGAGGTCAGGTGTTTTCAAGGGAAAGTGGAGAGCAACTGGAGCGGAACTGGTGGTCAAACGTTTGGCAAAAGGTCACAGCACAAGCTGTTTTCCAACAGAAATAGAAGCAGCGCTGTATAGGAAAGTAACTTAATTGACATGATGGAGGTTGGTGTTTGCCCAAAGAGCAATAATGTCTGTTGCCTGCAGCTCCTCATCTAATCAGCTCACTGTGGCCGTGGCTTCCTCCTCTTCTTCTTCTTCTTAACATTCCTCCCTGAAATATTAAAAACTGACTCACAGGCCAAAAATACCCAGTAATATCCACATCTTCACTAAGAGGTATTTGTATCATGCACTAGTGAGTTAGCAGTCAACAGTTTTGGTCTTTAAGAGGCTACTGGAAGCTGCGGTTCTTTCACAGTAAAAGCCTAACAATGTCAGGCCAGAGGAGAGCTTTCATTGTGAGGCAGGAAAACTACCCAGACTTCGAACAAGCAGAAGACAACGAAGACCGAGGATGTGGACAAAAATGGTCCGACTCCAGAGAGGAGAGGAGAGGAGAGGGGAGGAGAGGAGAGGGGAGGAGAGGGGAGGAGAGGAGAGGGGAGGAGAGGGGAGGAGCAGAGAGGGTAGGAGAGGAGAGGAGAGGAGAGGGGAGGAGCGGAGAGGAGAGGAGAGGAGAGGAGAGGGGAGGAGAGAGGAGGAGAGGAGAGGGGAGGAGCGGAGAGGGGAGGAGAGCAGAGGAGAGGAGAGGAGAGGAGAGGAGAGGGGAGGAGAGCAGAGGAGAGGAGAGGGGAGGAGAGCAGAGGAGAGGAGAGGAGAGGGGAGGAGCGGAGAGGGGAGGAGAGCAGAGGAGAGGAGAGGAGAGGAGAGGAGAGGGGAGGAGAGCAGAGGAGAGGGGAGGAGAGGAGAGGAGAGGAGAGGGGAGGAGAGGAGAGGAGAGGAGAGGGGAGGAGCGGAGAGGAGAGGAGAGGAGAGGAGAGGAGAGGAGAGGAGAGGAGAGGAGAGGAGAGGAGAGGGGAGGAGAGCAGAGGAGAGGGGAGGAGAGGAGAGGAGAGGAGAGGAGAGGAGAGGAGAGGAGAGGAGAGGAGAGGAGAGGAGAGGAGAGAGTCTCATAGGGATTACATTTTGATTTACAGCTTTAATTAGAGGCTCATGAGTCACTGGGAGAGGAAGTTGTGATGACAGATTCCAAGTCCAATCAAAACCCTTGATTTCTCTGTTGGTCTCACTGATGAAGAGATTCATAAGTCAGGCACAACCAGAAGATGACTGGCCACTGCGCTGGTGTGTATGTGCAGTGGTGCTTTGAAACAAAAATCACAGCTGCCTTTATAGTGTTGATTCAAGCAATCCATCTGCCACAAACAAAGCAATGCACACAGGCACATACTGTATGTGCGCGCGCACACACAGGACAGTGGCTTTGAATATTTTATCTTCTGTGTGCCGCTTCCCACACCAAAGGGAGCTGGAGCAATTTACCTCTGACACAAACGCAGTTTGCAGAGTCAGCAACTCACACGTGCACACACACAAGCATGTAGTTTACAGTCTGAGCTCTCTGGCAAAGTTCGAAGTGAGAGTTACAAAGTAGGAGAGATAGTGAGCTTATAGAGAAATCCTGTTAAATTAAGCAACTACATCAAGAAGGACAGGAAAGGACACAGAGAGGGAGAGAGAGGGAGAGAGAGAGAGAGATTATACAAATAAGATACGTATAGATAAAACTGGATCATAACTGTGACTGTCTCATTGTCAAACTAAACAGAACCTGCTCAGTTTTCACATTTTCCAGATTGAAACTCTGCAGTTAATGAAGTAGACGTATGTAGAGCAACGTCCGGAGATTTCTTCAGAGCCGTTTAATGCTAACATTTTTACATGGTGGGTTTAACTTTGAAAAGAAAATCATGAACAGATATAATATAATGTCATCTCTAACTTGCTAAAACAAGTCAGTGACTTTTTGTTCGGATGTACTGAAGGCGTATTGGGATTGTTGAATGTCATGCATTTTTAATGTTTGAAAACAGTATGTGTTTTAGCCGTATGTGAGGCAGACATCAGGACAATCCAGCTGCACTCATTTCACGGCAGAGATCGATCAAAACTGCCCACCGCCGACAACCACTTTCTTTAAGATGTTACCAAAACATCGCTTGGTTCTGTGGAAACCAACACATTATAGACACAGAGAGACTATTGGAGGACTGTTCAGGCTGTACTGTATGCTAACATTATACTGTAGCTCATTTACACCCTGCGCTACATAAAACACAACTCGGTAGTGACCTAACATGACAGCCCTCCACATTAAGATAAGCAGCGTTGTCTTCACAGTTTCACTCCAATTTTAAGTCTTTCACCAACAATGCAGCAGCAGGGAGTAAATTCATGTTTTCATCCAGCTTTCTTTTCTCTTGCCTCAAACCCCCTGTCTCTCTCGTTCTTCCCTTTTTTCTCCTTCTCTCTCTGTTTCACCAAAGACACTTGGTAGCAACGCAAAACAACACAGAAACCCTCTGAATTACTGAATCAGACAGGCGCCTCTCACTCCCTCTCTCACTCACTCACACAGACACACACACACACACACACAGACACACACACACACACACACACACACACACACACACACACACACACACACACACACACACACACACTGACATAACCACAGGAAACTCAAATGCCTGCCCTCTGGGGATAAAAGCAGATAATGACCAACTCAATCTGACATGGATCTAGATAACATACACATCAGACAGGGAAACAAAGACAGGCAGGAGGTAAAGGTGAAAAGTCAGTTGAAATGAAAAGAGAAAGACACTGCAGGAGATGAGCAGCATGAAAAAAGAAGAGAGTACAGTAGAGAGGGAAGGAAAAAGAAAGAGGATTTATATTTCACCGAGAGTTTAGACAAACTGCTTTAAATTGTGATCCAACAAAAAATAACGATGACCTGCTTGAGTCAAATGTTAATGTCCAACATCCTGTATTATAAAAAGGCAAAAATGTACTTTTATGTTGTTAAAATGCCCATTATCAGTTGGTCTCCTGATTGCGACCTGCTGCAAATGACTTCTTTTATCGTTAATGATAGCGCTTCTAAATTAATCAGGCCTCGGCATTGATATTTCCACAGTTGGGAATAAAGAAAAAAACTGAGTAGATAAGATTTGAGCATATTTGTATTATTTATTTGAATGTTAATCATTAATGGAACAACAGAAGTAGGTGAAAATGGGTATTTCAGTTTTCCCTGGGTTTTGCCTCTCAGGCAACTTATACGCTGCCCTGTTTTCTTAGGGGGAGGCTGCTTGGGCTGTGTGCAAGGATGACTGCAGACACTACTCTGATACAGATTATCCGTCCTAGAATGTAGTAAGAAGACAGTGTTCTTTGCAGTAAAGACATAAATACAACATTGTCAGACAAGCAATAAGAACTGTTCATTTACTGAATTATTAGAATTGGAATTAGTGTTTGAATTTTCTGTCAAACAATTTTAAATTACATAATAACATTATTTATAATAAAGTTCCTATCTAGGAAATTTTAGGTGCAGTGAAAAATGCAGACAGACAGAATGTAAATGAGTTAACATACACATTCTCAGTGCATTGTCTCCAACTATATGAAAATGTATTGCAAGGAAAGAAATGGCCAACATTAGCTCAATGTCCACACATACAGAATGTATGGTCATCTGTCGTGTAAATGATGAACGTAGTCTTTTCTGCTGTGGTTCATCTCCATTCATAACACTCAGCACTGGCAAGCCATGAAACATAGATCAGAACAAGACAAAGTCGACGCTGACATATGGAGAGAGAGAACCATGACACAGATGCAACTCCCAAATACACGCATACATATTCTACCTGCGTTTTTGCATGAACATACAACCACACGCGGTTGCAAGACTGTAAAACCACTTGCACAAGTATGCACCAACAATATCACAACCTATTTTTGCTCATATCCATCTACACAATCCCTCTGTTCTGCTTGTTGCTCCAGAGACATTTCTATGGATTTTCTTTATGTCACGTACAGCACTGCGTAGATGTTTGATTACCCAATTAATATAAATATAAATTCAGTGGATCCATCCATCACACCAGTCAAAATGACAGCAGGGATCCTATAAACTACAATCACAGATGATAATACTGGCTGCATGGCATTATTATAGTAATTTAGATTTTTCTATAATAATTTACATCACCATGAAATGAAATACAGTATGAGGGAAATGCAGTCAGGACAGTTAGAAGCTGTACATCATAAGTACTACAGTGCTGCATGCTGGGTAATGATGATAAATGATCCTGGGAATCAAGCTCTATTAGCTTTTTTCTCTTGTAGTGTTTATTATTTGTAACCTACAGAAATGAACAGCAAATGTGAATAAATGGCATCATGAAAAAGTTTGTTGTGGGTTTTGATGAGTAATTACTTGGTAGTAGCAGCACTGGAAACAACAGCGGGATGGATCTCAACTTATAGCCTGCAAAGTATGTTTCAAACATTAGACATAAATTAACATAACTACATTATGTAAGATTACATTACTTCATCCTTTTGTCCATCCATTTGTGTTAATGTGAAAATGTCCAGTGAAAAATTGATTCATTTATCACAAAAGAACTAAATGTGTATGACTGCCACATTGAACTGCAAATTTTTGTATTTGGGATTTGAAAATTGCTTCTTCTGCTGTCTCATCAGACAAAATCAACATTTTTGATGGTAACATGGCGACAGATTAATCTCGATCTTAAAAAACGAAAATTTCTGAAAGTTACGAGACTTGTATGTGCTGCTGTGACTCTTTGCTGGTTGTGTGTCAAAGGTGTTTGTCTTATTGATTAAATTAAAGCTCCTGTCTGGACCATTAGGAATGTGAATAGCTGAAAGAGAAGCAGTGACAAACAGGAGGAGGGACACAAATGTTGAAAGACTCCTTGGATGTGTTTGGGTTGCCCCCCCCGTCTGTGACCTCACCCCCCTCCCTCCCCTCCCTCTCTCTGCACAGGCAAGATTGCACACGAGAAATCAATACAGAAAGTAAAAAAAAAAAAAAAAAAAAAAAAGGTCGAAAAAGTGAGCAGGGCTGCTGTATATATGACTATACTATATGCAACACTTCATCAGCAATTAATGGAGCATGAAACGAGAGAGTGAAGAGCAGGGAGATCGAGCACTACAGTTAGACAGGGAGAGGGAGGGTGGAAGAGGAAGAGGGTAGTACAGAAAAATGCGAGAGGAGGAAGAGTACAAAGAAAAGGAAGGCAGTGATAAGAGAGAATGGCAGATGTTACACTAACCTTTGACTTATCACACAGTAATGTAGGCAAAGAAGTGTGAGCACTCGGTGAGTGAGGGTGAAACAGAGGAAGCTCTTTCACGTGACTTGTTGGCTACGCAGACATAATGTGCTTCATAAGCAGCAAGACCAAACCTGGGAGTCACCTTCACCATGCATGTTACAACCAGGGAAAAGGCAAAGCTTTGACAACAGTAACAACACTGTTGATAACTTTATACAGTGAAAACAAAGAATTATTATTGATGCCAAAGACTCTTTTGAGGCTGAAACCAGAGAATATCTGGCATTTTTGCTAGAAAAATAACTGCAGTGACAAATATCAAATGAAAATAGTTGCTGATACATTTTCTTTCCTTGTTATTTTGTTACAGACTTACAAATTAGTGATACACTTCCTCATGTTTCCTCTTCTCTTTATAGCCTCTCTGACTGTTCACCCTGCCAGTGATGCCTATGGAGATTAGATTATCTCTGCAGACCTCTTTCCCGCTTCAGCCTGACAGCAAAAATGTTAATTCCTCATTTCTCTTCCATAGGTTAGTTAGCACAATAAGAAACATATATGCATCTAATTGAGAAAGGCTCACACATGAGGTGAATTACTGCACATTAATTTGCATATCCCTGTTGTGCATCTTTCTTGACGGTAATAAATATACTCCTTTTATATCTGTCATAGCTTGTTACTCTCAGTACCACTGATGTGAAGCAGAAAACTGACCGGGCTGCAGCCAATATAAAATAAATACATGCTGTTAAGTCCTTAAGCTTTTAAGTGTGAAACCACTTAAGGGAAAGGTTATCTTCAAGATGTGTAAAAATGGGTGTAAAAAATATTCAATATCCACACACATACACACACATACAAACACACACAGAAGAAGAAGTTATAGCAAATGGCAGGCCATGAGAGACTGTCAAAGCTTGGTAAAGAAATGACTGCTGATAAAAGATGACAATATCTAATCCTTGTCGAGGGACTCAGCTGAGACAGGCTCTCTGTCTCTTTCATACATACAGAGAGCAGACAGAAAGAGCTTTGCAGCTAGTGGGTGCCACACAAGACGGCAACCAGGCATATGATGATGCTCCGAAAGCGAACATTATTACACATAGATAGAGATGTAGATGCTGAAATATTCCTCACAAGTGAAGGCACCTGCTTTCCTTGACAGCACTTAGGCAGTAAACAGTAGAACTCCTTGTCAGCACATCACAGAGAAGGAGGGAACGAGTGAGACTGGGAGAGAGGGAAGAAGAGGAGGGGGACGGGCGAGAGGTAAAGAGCCTTTGACGAGAAACAAACAAAGAGCTTAGAGACAGACAACAACTTTCCCACCTCTTTAGAATCAAAGTGCGAGGGTTTGATTGGCAACAACAAGCTTTCTGTCACCATCTCCATACAGAGATTCTGACACAGAAAGCCTAACCTCAACTAAAGCTCAACAGGGATTTCCTATATCCCCGGGTGTCTCTCGTAGATATACAGTGTCCATCCAAACAGCCTCCCATCCATCCATCTATCCTCTGCTAGTTTTCATTGTTCAAGTTGCAGTGGCAGCAGGCAGATATCCTTGTCCCCAGCCACATCCAGAAGCTCCACCTAGGGGATCCTACATGTGCAGGCCAAACAGGACATATAATCTCCTCAGCATGTGCAGGGTCAACTATTACTAATACTACACACCTCAACTGGTTACCCTTGCATCTCCAAACTCCTTCTTCCAGCCAGTAACTAAAGCACATGACCATAGGTTGGAATGTATCTTAACTGGTGACTCCTCAGCTCTTTCCTCAGCAACTTTCTCACACTCAGCACCGGAGGACAATGGCCTTGGACTTGGAGGTATTGCCCATCAACACGGCGAAGGTCACAGTCTGATTAAAACAACAGAACTACATCATCATCAAAAAACAGAGATGCAACGCTGAGGATACCGAACTGGACACCCTCCACTCCATGGCTGCAGCTCGGGCCTGTCAAAGAAGGTCACACAGTGACAAGACACAGCTCTGGCATCGGAGCACAACACCCACCAATAATGAGTGTGACTGACTGTGGATCTGGACACGGATCTCACTATGATTACTCGAGGACTGAATGGCCTGGTATGATGTAAGATGTAAGAAATCAGAGTATTTCTTTCATGTTTGTTTCCAGAGTGTTGCTGATATGCTACAAACTAGAAGACATTTATTTATTTCACAGACTCAAGTATTTATTAGTGCAAATGGCATGCACATGAACTCATTACTTACAAATCTTGTTTTGCCAATTTTCAACAGTTATAATTAAACTCATAGTAACTGTTATACTAATGAAGGTCTGGTTCAAGGAGAGAGACACAGACAGTCACACCGTGTGAAACACAAACTTTAATCTGCTCTTCTACCTTCTTAATACCAGAAGCCAACCCAACAGGAGACGCAAAGCAAAAGCTTCAAGAAGTCTCTACTGTACAACCTTCTGGAAGTTGTGGCAGTTGTGTGACTTAAAGGTCCTCAGTTCAGTTCCTGGAGTGGCAGGAAAAATCCAGGTGAGATCCAGGTTAAAAAGAACCGCTCTCCCTCCCACATTTCGACCACTTCACCGAGGCCCTTAATCCTCAACTGCTCCAGTGGAGCTACTCAGTATCCAACAGCTCACACTGTGGTTCCACTGAGCAGCTTCCAGGTGAATGTGTGTAACTGTGTTATCAGGGCGTTCCTGAGAAAGAGAGCAGTGCTCTCAGTGAAACTACTCTGACGGTTAAAAAAAAAAGTAACTGCTGAAAGAAACAGAATTTAAGGCTTACTGACAGATCAAGAGAGAGAAAATGATGGCAGGACAGGAGAAGCTACAGTATATACATATGTGCATATATATATATATATATATATATATATATATATACACATGCTCTACTGAAACACAGTAAGGAGACTGCTTTTGAAGGTATAAGCTCAAAGAGTTTAGGACTGCCATCTGGATGACTGAAAAAAGATTATATTACAATAAGTGATGCAAAGTAGAAGTGTTACTTTGTCTGGTTTTAAATATTGGTGAAATGTCACCACAGCACTTTTGGCACCAAGAAATAAGTGTTGCTCTTTCACTTTACGGTGTATCCACAGGGAACTTACAGCCATCAATATATCACTGCTTCCTTGCTGAGTTGCCTGGCACATCTTTTCTCTGTGCATTTCATTTACCTGTCTTTGCAAGAGGGTGCTGAAAATGTCTAGATGGCACGTGGGAGCAGCCTCTCACGTCCTCGGCTCTTGTGATAAGTGACATTCCCCAGCAAACACCGTCCATGCTCGTTTCCTTTAGACAGGGAAAGGCTTGCAGATATACGACTGAGGCAAACTATTTGTCCACAGTATGTGGGAAAACATTAGCACCACAAATGATGCTACTGTATTTGAACTTCACAAACATGAATTGTGTAGTTCATTACTGTTTGGTTAATAATTGCAGCTCTACAACAAATAAGATGTACTGGGTACATCACATACCCATAGCCTTCTGAGCTAAAAAGCTGCTAACACCTATTAACGGGCAGCTGAATGCTACACACATGTGTGCGATACCCCCAGGCCACACCGCATTGATCTTTATTCGTCCCTCAGCTCAGCGCTCACCCTTTGTATTAGCTCCTGGCCCAGTAATGTCACAAGTGCTCATGATATGGTGGAACAAGAAGACTCCACAGGTAGTGAAAGCAGCTTATTCAGACCCATTATGCTTTATTGTTTAGCAACCTTGAGCTGCCATGTGGCACGCCATGAGTCTTTCCAGCAAATGCCCTAAAACGACATATTTACTTTCACTTTACTTTATGACGGGAGCAAAGGAGGAAATCAGGTGTTGTAGTAGTTGTTGTAGGGATGAGGTCATTTTGAATGGACTGCTCTTCATTTCCTGTTTCCACCTGACAGTGAACGTTGCCGTTTCTTTAGACCTTGACCGTAACCATGTATTTGTTATTGTAACCATGATGATGAACATCATCTAACCTTTACAAACGACTTATTCTAACCCAAACCACGATCCCTATACTTATATATACTTATATACTTATCCCTATACCTATACTATACTTCCCTAAACCTAACCAAGTTGATTTTTTTTTTTACCTAAACCTAAACAAACATTTATGTTACATCATAAAAGGGCGAGTGATTCATTTTTTAACAGTGATTTCTAAGTTTGTCTGTGGTATATCTCCTGCAGCCGAAGGGGCTCTATCTCAGGAGATGCTCCTCTGGGTCGAGTGACATCAGAGTGACAAACGACCAGCAGTATATGGTCGTTTAGGTTGAAGGACTTGTTGTGAAGGATGCATTAATCAACAAAACACAAACCAGTAGCATGGCTGGTTATGTTCATGGTATGACTGGATAACTATGTGTTGTAACACCTGTTTTATGGCAGGAGTGAGATGAATGCTGTTGTGTCCGTCTGTATGGGCAGTGGATTCGATCAACCCTCTACAGAGAGACGTAGCCTTGACTCGTGTTTCCTCCTGCGACTTTCCCATAGGCTGTGAGCACTAACGTGAGCTGAGTTACCGCTGATCAATACATGAACCGCACTGAAATTCAAATTGATGTGAATCTTTGATTTTCCTTGACTCCCTCCATCACTTTGCCAGCAGGTCATCGCAGCCAACTGCTTGTAGACATGGATTTTCTTTGAGAGGCGCCTTCTTGACTTCTGCTAGAGGCTCATTTAGCCAATGCCCTTCACTGAATGCAGCTCTGGGGCATATTTACATGTAGATGAATGCAGAGACATGGATGTAAATGTGCATGAACACGCAGAGGTACTTGCAGCAGCTCATTTTTTCCCAAGCTAGTGCTGAGGTAAAAGATAAATCATATTTATCGTTAAATGATATTGGTATAGTTTGATTTGAATCTGATTCACAGCAATATAAACTGCTCACGTTTGAAAGTAAGTGCCTCACATATAGCACAGTGTGTGAATGTGCTTATGCTGTACAGTTTGTGATAATTCTGATATATGTGATTCCCGGGAAAGAGAAATTAGAAACTATAAGTCTTACTAATAAGTCACACTCAATAGAATATATTTGGAGAGATATTAAAATTAGCATATTCACTGGTCAAAATGTAAATGAATGTTTTGATCAGCCTAAAATAAATGAAAAATACAGTATATGTAATGTGAATCTGCACAAGCTAAAGCTGCAGATGATAAAACACCAATCTCTTTTACTCACTGACAAAGATTTATGATTATGCTGGTAAATGTGAAAATGTCCGTCATTCTCATTCTGTGGTCAGACTCTAACTCAAACTGTATGTCCAGACAGCCAAGAAAACAAAATAATAAAGGAGTTGTATGTCAGTTGTTAAACTCAAGTGTGTTGAAACGGCTTGTCACAGGAACCAACAGGTGAGTAATGATACTGTGGATGTGTGTGGGGGGGAGTGTTCCTGCCCCCTAAAGTCCCTGCTCCCTTGATGCTTATTTGATACATTTCAGTGGGAACTTCAATAAAATGCACAGGGTCAAATCTTAAAAACATGTTTTTAAAAACAAAACGTGATCTTTAATTCCCAACCTGTTAATTAAAATCCTTGTTGCACCAAGGCACTTTGGGAAACATAGTCCTTCTGTTGTGTGCAAGGTCAGCTGTGTCAGGTATCAGCTCACCTGAATGAGGAGGAGCAGCAGCTCGGTTGTGAGGTACCCTCTGATTGCAGAGCTCCTCATCCTGTCCATTGCCTCTTTTCAACCATTTCTGTATGTGGTGTCTCTTTTTTTCTTTTTTGGTCACCAATCAGAGCCATGTTTCATCACTTTAATCCTTCCTCATTCCCTCAGAATAACTCCCTGCTGCCCCTTACCCAGTTCCCATGGTTAACAGAGAGAGACACAGAGGGAAAAAGAGGAAGCTGGAGCTCACAGCAGAAACTCCTCATTGCATTTAACTGCTTCCCTGCTTCAGTATCCTTCCATCAGTCCTTCAAAGTGTTTGATGCAATACTGCAGAAACAATAAGTGTGTGTATGTTTGTGTGTGTGAGCAAGACTGATTGTACTGATTAATAAAGAGATGTCTGACAGTGACACAACTGCAAATTAGATGCATTATTTTCTAAATAGTTCAAGATTCTATTACACTCCACGGCACAAGAAGGTTATTATATATTAGTGTGGCTATATATCTCTCCCACAGTCAATTAGATAACGTAACCCTAACCCATCTAAATACAGTCGTATACAATACAGATATATTTGAGTTTCAATGTGATTTAATACTTTGAGTTGTATATAAATCAAAATATAAATAGTAGTATAAGTAGCAGTAAATATTTCCTCACTTATACTAATGCTTAAACATTTCCTCGACAACTAATATACAACATTATACATATAACATTTTGAAAGTAAACACTCCACCTTACTTATCTAACTTATCTACGGTAATTTATTTTAGTTATTTATTTCTCCTTCATTTACAGGTCACTAAAATTAAAAACCAGCACTGACAAATTGGGTCTGTGTCACATAGTTATAAAGGGGGAGATATCCGCTGTTGGTTGCAACATCCATAATCATAACAGGAGCTCCTACGTAAATAAGTGTAAGTAGTAGTTTTTAGTTGCACTTGTCATTGGCCAGATAAAAAAAACAATCTCATTCCTCCTGTTCCTGCAGTGAATATATTTAACAAGGCCTCAGGAAGACATTGCATCTAATCTATTATAACTATGCATGCAACACGCTGTTGCATGCATAGTTATTTTATCCCTCTAATCTTTGCCTCGTTCACCAGTTAGAATATGAACAGAGGTGTTTTTATTTTGAAGTTGTGTCTTCAGTGATCGTTCCTACTGTTGCTGCTTCATGAGATCAAGTACACTGTTGATGGTGGTGTTGAGGGACAGGCAAATTATTGGATGGACAAACAGACTTGTAGTAAAAACCATTAAATCCTGCTCTGCCTTTGACATCAAACTGAATTTCAAGCTCCATTAATGCTAATTTGCGATGGCTTCTACAGGTTCAGGCTTCTGTCTGAATTTACTTTCAGTAATTAATAGTATATTGCACAAAAGCACATTGAATAATCTAAAAAATGTTATTGCATCTAAGTTTATATGGACTTTATTGTTGAATAAGTATCTAGGCTACAGGGCATACAAACTCTTATTTTCATGCATTTGGAGATAAATTAGCTTTTCTCAAATATCAAAAAGCTAAAACTCGACAAATAAAAGGCTTCACAGTCACAGAGTGTGTGTGTGTTTCTGTGCTGGCAGTGCCTTTTGTGACTATTATACTCTTAGGGGACGAATATGGCAGCTGTGATTTGTAACTGCACCTCTCTTTTTCACTCAGGCTCAGTTTCATTTCATCACTGTTTTATATTTATTTGGCCAGTCACCAAAAAGCATAACCAGCAATATAACCCTTTAAAGCTAATGTGGGGTTCAAATGATGGTCCCTAAAACACGATACCTTGGCTGTTACCTCAAAGCAGTATCTGGTGAATTCACTGTATAGCTTCACTGTAGTTTTGTCACAAACAAATCTACTATACAGCCAATTACAGTGATGTTTCCACAAACTGTTGCTGAGGAAATTATTGCGCAACAATCCCAATTCACACAGTTCGAGTTCACACAAGGGCTGTCCAACCAGGAGGGATAGTTAAATTAGTTCTACATCATTCTGTTCCACTTTGAGTTCCTCTGTCCTGCTCAGCTCTGTGTCTAAACAGTCGTCCTGGGATTTATCCCTGGGAGACATTCTCCTTCGTAGCGTCAGACATACAGAAAGCCACACAAAGAGAAACACTGACACGAGTGAGAAGCTGACTGTGATTGATATTGTTTGCGTTACAAACATTTGTGCCACACATTCGTGCTCTCCCTTCACGTCTCATTACATTGTTGCCTGTGATGCTTGTCACATCGAGAGAACGGCTGTCACCCTGATACAACGACTGCTGTTATGACAGGAGAGGAGAGGGAAAAATACTCCTCCTTAAGGCTTTCCTGATGGATGAGAAAAAGTCATCAACCTGGCGCGGGACTAAGACATCTTCTAAGTTGCTTCTGCATCACTTTGAAAAGGAAACCCCTGCGTTGTGGGTGCAGTTAATGTAGTCGTGGTCACAGGTTGAGGAGATGGTGACATGTCAAATCAAAAGAGGTGCCCATCCTTTAACTGACAGGCTGTCTGTCTAACAGAGCAATGCTGATGCTATTGATTATTCACAGCACCACAGTGAACCATCCAAAAGCTGCAACCAAAACAACTCTGCGTTTACAGCGGGGCCTCTGGAAATATTATCAAGCTTCACTGTGACCCCGACTGAATCACTGTAGAGGGTTTCCAACATCTGAATCCAGAGATTGTACGAAAAGCTTCAAGCACTTATTTTAACATGACTGTAAAAATCCCCTGAGTCCTCCGCAGAAATTCACTGCTGTTATGTTAAGAGTTCAGGCTTCAGTATCTCTAAGGGCATAGAACTACTGTATTCGTACTGTAACTGCACTGCAAGTAAATAAAAAGTTAAAAGGAAGACTTTTAATGGAAACAACCATGCTAAATCATACAGAATGACTGACTGAAGCAGATAAACTTTGTTGAATAAGTGACATCACACTCCAGTGTGTACAGAGGAGGTTTTCTAGTTACCATCTGGAGGTTGTCATTTTGAAGACAGGTGTGACAGTGGTTTTCCGGTTCAGTTCTTCCTCTATTTGTGCCTATTTTTATTCGGAATAGCACTGATTTTTGACCACTAGGGGAAAACCAGAAAAACATCAAATCAAGCTGACATATGCCACCATGTCCACAGCTTATACAACCAGGTACTAACAGTTATTTATCTAATTCCACATCCACCCGACTTAGAACAATATTACCAGTTACTGATTGCCATGGTTTTAACACCAAACAAAATTCAATTGTAAACTCACAACCCTTTAAGCTTTGTTTTGGTCTCAACCAATCAAGGACCCCTAAACTGACGCAAATTAGACCATGGACCCCCATTTGAAAATATTCTATTCCAGGGTCCCCATCTGGGGAGACTTTTGCTTTTAGATGTTTTATTACAGGAGTGTTTGAAACCCATGACCAAAATAGTCATACACTCTGTCATTGTGTTACTTATGGATGGAATTATGGTAAAAATACATTTCCCTCCTCTTAAACCCCCTCAAGGACCCCACTAATATATAAAATATGGATTAATGCAGGTTTAAAACCTTGTGATGTGATGAAGAGACAGAAGGTATTTGCTTTGTAGCTACCAATTTGCTGACGGCCCTGTTGTGCCTCTTCAGACAATAAATCAGAATGCCCTTTAAAGCCTGAAACAGGATGTTCTCAACAATAAAGCACAGCCACATCTCACCACTGAAAGGTGAACAATGCTTTCCTCCACCAATGACAGATTTCCTCTTGGCTTGGGCGGAGTCTTGTCCCTGAGGGGTCGTTGGAGTTCCTTTGGTGTCAGAGTAATGGTCGGAGAGAGATTCTAGTGAATAAGATGACAAATGCTGAGGATTGTGAAGAAGAGAATATATTGTTTGTGTAAATATTGTTAGGTCAAACTGAGGTCTGCCTCTTATTTCTCTCTCCTTTTATTTGGGTGTTAATGTCTCTAGTTAAATCTGATGTGAATGTCTCAGCTAAACAGCTGTGACCTTACATTACTATAGTGTGCAGGCACCACTGTGTATTTTTCACTGCGTGTGTTCTTGCTGTGTTCGGGCCAGTGTATTTGGATCATCTGTGAGAGATCTAACAGTCTGCAGTTTTATGGGTCTAATTCCAGCAGGCTGGTGTGAGCCACTCAGCTCTTTTACAGCAACCTATCTGAAGCTGGTTCCTCTTCTAGCTGAATCACCACTAATCTATCAGACACTATCGGCAGACCACTCCGTTTCACATGAACACACAGTCGGTGGGGAGGGGGTTGAAGGTGACAGTAAAGGGGCGAAATGGGACACAGCATAGGACTGGGCAGTAAAAGCCCCGCATGTGTCATCCTCTCCTCTCTTTTTAGTTCATTTTAGAGTGGAGTCACTGCTGCTCTTCTCCACAGTTTGGAGCTGGAGTGAACTCTGGGAGACGAGGGTGGAGACTAGCTGGAAATTAGCTGCGAAAACCAGGAGGTCAAACACCATTTTTGTTCCAATGTTACCCTGAACTTAATGGCTGTCTGTTCTTTTGTGTTCTGGTTCCCATTCCTATTTGAGAAAACAGTGAGCTATTTTTATGTGATTGGTGAACTTTGCTTTATCAAACTCAAATGTTACCAAAGTCTCTACTATTCTTTCAACACATAAAGCAATTAGATTACATCATTCTAATGAGAATTGGGTTTGTAAAAGGGTATCTTGTATTACAAAGACTGGTTTGATGCTGCTGTTCATGCAAATCAACAGGTCATTTGAAAGCGATTATGGTAAAAGGTCAACTCTGTCTCCTAGAAATTACATTTATATAAAACAAATGAATGAGCGTTAATTAATGGCAGCATTCACCAGAAGGTGGTTAGGGTGGATGGCAGGAGTACAAAGCACCAGAGACGGGGGTTCAGATCCAGAGTCGTGTTAGATTCAGACAAGAAAAACCCTTTGGTTGAAATAGGGAAAGATGGTGGTTTTGGTTAAATGTAGATATGTATATCTCTGAAGACAGTGTGAACTTAAATAGGCACTGAAATGCCTGTGATAACGCTGCAAAACGAAACCAGAAACCAGGATCTTTCCCTAACGATCAAAGTGTTCTGAGTGCTAAACATAACCACAAAAAATAATAATATAATACAAATTAACAATACTGTGTTCACTATGAGTGGATATTGAACTACAAATTGGATATTTTGGTGGAAAACAAATATATTGTCTGTGATACGCTCAGTATCAACCTATTTAAATTATTTAAATTAGCAACATTTCCTCATCACGTTAACAGAAAACATAATCTGATTGCAATTATATTCCCTATAAAACATATTTGCTGTTGCAAATTAGTTGCATATAATCATAATTCCTAGAAGACAGGTTTGAAATAGTTCCCATAACTTAATATGAGTTTTATATCATTATACTATGTGGCATACTACTATAAAAGCCTGTCTACTCAGGCAATTGCAGTCATCTGTCTTAGGAAACAGCTTTGCTTCTGTTTTTATCAATACAGGTATCGACACAGTTTGCATTTACACTCCAAGTCTTTCATTTTACGTGCTTCACTCCAGTGATTGTGTATTGGGCTCTGAGTGCTGCCAAAGTGCTGGTGACCTATGGGCAGTAATGCGCCTGAACTGTGCCGCTCTACTAACATGTTTTCACCATGCAGCCTGTGTAGACAAAAGGTAACGGTGGTTATTTGTTCCAGTCTCAGCTGCACTAATGGAAAAATCCTAATGAGTCAAACATCAAAAGTGGCATTTCCAGGTGCCAACACATTGCGATGCTGGAGACAATTTTCGCTTTGAAAGGGGGGAGAGGTGGCCCCCAAATGTGTTGATGCTTGCACTTATCTCACTGTATAAGCTCATCAGCCACATGCTGGGAATAGCTGTTTATATGTAAAAAAAAAAAAAAGAAAAGCACCATAAGAAATCCAATCAGCTTTTGTTACTATAACATCTTTTGTTCCTATTCAAATTGAAAATAACGCTGTAATTGATAACACAGAAATCCATCCGTCATGTGTCATGGTGGATGAATTTGTCATTGTGATTGATGAGGAGACTGGACCTGAAATTTAAAGTGTATTTTGTTTGTTTTTAAATTCTATTTAATGGTTATAGTTAGGCGTTGGTGTTTTTCTCAAATGTTTTTGTCAATCAATGTTTTGTATTAAAAAAAAAACAACAAAAAAAGGTGACCTTTATCTGCCCTCCTGTGTGTATGTGTGCATGTGTGGGTGTGTTTCCTCCTATTTTCTCGGGCATTTATTGATTACTTCAAGGTTCCAATCAAGGCTGTCAGTCGGTACAGATTAAGTAATTGATCGCTCTATGGTTCTTTGGATATGTAGATAAGTGTATGTGGGTGTGTGCATGTGTATTGGGAGAGGAAAGGAGGAGGGGGGAGGGCTATTTGTGGTTTCTGGAGTGTATTAGTTCCACAGTGACTTCCCTCTTTGCCAGTAGCTTCCCCTTTTCTTTTTTCATGTTATCATTTTCATATGTGGCTGCAGTGACCTCCACACATGCAGATGCACAGACACACACATACACATATAGTGAGACCTTGTCTCTTGGGGAAATGTATAGAAGCTTCTGTTTGTGCTTGAATTGATTTTCTGTTGTCCAATTTGCAGACCTAACAGAAGCCTAATCTTTCTCTGCCCCTCTTTGTATTAATGACCAGGTTTTCTTCCTCAGCAAGGGTGACAATTACTTGTGTGAGCGTATGTGTTTGTGTGTGTTAGATTAGACAAGTAAATGGAATGAGGAAGGACAGCCTGTAGGCTTTATTTTTTTTTTACCTTTAATGTTCTCTCCCTTCTTCTATAAGTGTAGGAAATGTGCAGTTACACAACCACAAACCATTACGGATTTCTTAGAATCGGCAGAGTAAGGATACATTGACTGATTGGACACACTGATCAGAATCAGCCAAAGGTCATTTTGAATGTTGGTGTGTGAGGATCATTCAAGCTCCTGTGCGGTCATAGAGAGAGACATACTGGGGAGAAAGAACTGATATGAGAAGATGTAATGAATCACTTTAATGAATGTAATGTCACCCTAAAAACTATTACTGCATTAGACAACAGAAATGCATATGTTATATATTATACAGTAGCTCCCAATAAGAAGGATGCTGCTGTAAATGTTGTCACTGCAGACTCTGGAGCCACAGTGAATTTAAACTTTTTCTCCACATTGAAGTGAAAAACAATAATTGTAAAATACACCATTCCCACTACCTGCAAACTCTCCTGTGTAGAAGTTTGGGTCTTTTCAAATGAAGACATTTTGATTTTTAATTACTAGACCAACAAAGAACACTGCAAAATTCATTATTTCAGTTTGATCAAAACTGTAACCATAGTTATTGAGATGTCATGTCTATCTTAAATGTCATTGCCCACAGTTATAAATCTAAATCTGTGAAATCAATTAATCAATTAATCTTTAATTAATTTTCACTGTGTTAATGTGTGTTTTTCATCAATGAGGGGTGACATCTTTGGCCTGAGAAAGATGTTTTTTTTTCATTTCTCACACACACGCACGCACGCACGCACACGCACACACACACACACACACACACACACACACACACACACACACACATGCACACACACACACACACACGCACATGCATCCCTAAAGACTAGCTTTGAACTTTCCTTCTCTCTGACATTTGCTCTCTATGGCCAAAGAGTCAGAGACAAGAAAGAGTGGAGGGTTGTAGAGCAGCTTTAATGAGCTGATGGAGCAAAAGAGCTTTAGAAAAATAACTTCAAGACAGAATGATAAAAGAAAAAAGGGGCAAGTTTTCTGTCAAACATTATATGTGGAGGTCATTATCTTAATTATTAAAATCTTAAAATAATGAGGAACTGGACTGAGGAAACAATAATTGATTGGACTGAAATAATACATAAAAAAATGGCAGTTTAACCATTTTTTGTGGGGTTTTTTTCTTTCTGTTTAGTTATTATTGAGTGACAGTGGTGCATATTCAGCAGCTCATTTGCATATTGTTCTTGTTTTTCTCTTCACTTCTCAAAAACATATATATATATATATATATATATACACTGAGCTGCAAGGACATTGTTTACTGTAAACTGTCCTTCAGGAGCAGAAAACGCAACAGCTTTACAATGCATGGGGACAGAAAACATGGGTGAGAATTGGTTTAAATAAATTTGCTTCTTTTGAAAATTCTGGCTATACAATCGATACAAAAACACAATTCGCAGGTGCATCCAGTCCATCATTACTGATGCCCATCAGGTAATCGAATTGACCAAACGCGGCCTTTTCAAGGGTCGGCGCTCACTTAAAATCAAACACAGCACAAATATTCTCCTCCTCTATAACCTGAATGATGGTAAATGCATTTATCCCTCCATAGTGTGGCTTTCATTAGTGTCCCACATATAATCAATGCAAATGCATGGATTCAATTACCATTTTATTTCATAGAAGCCATCAACATCCCCCTACCAATACCATGAAATGATCAACCAGTTGCAAAGTTGCAATTGTGTAAGGAAGGAGGTAAGGCCCTCCATAACGTCTCCACTGTTTAGGAAGAGGAGAGGAGAGGAAAGGAGAGGAGAGGAGAGAAGAAAGGAGTAGAGGAGGTGGATCTATGGTGAAAAGCAGATTCAGCAAAGTGAGGACAGATGTGTGGCAGGTTTCTCCCACCACTACTCCTAGCTTCTAAGTTATTAAAATCTGTAGATACTCACACATTAACAGAGCCACAAAGCTGCAGTATAGGAGCAGGTGGGCCATTAACAGCTCATAATGTGAGCTCTATACGACCGTATCCTGCTCAGTGCTGATGGGATGGAAAGAGAAAAAAAGTCTGTCAGCTAGAAAACAGTGAGAGACCTAAAAAAGAAAATCTGAGAACAACAGCTCTATTCTCTACATCTAGGAAGGGCTGAGGCAATGCCACAGCTACAGGACAATGAAGGCTTTCATTTGATTCAGGATACCCGTACAGCAGATAGATGTAGTGCACTGTATAAGCTGATGTAGCAATCACTCAGCAGCTTAATCCTAATGTTGCTTTTCTGTCTTGTTTCCTTTATTCCTCACCAGCTTTCTTTACCTACAACTAAAATCCCATCAGCTAATAAGCATGACTGTCTGTCTTTGTGTGAGTTTACATCACATTAAAATGTTTACATTAAACGTTTCTAACATTTTGTGTCATTAAAATAAGATGGTAGATGTGTCACTTCAAGCTCCTGTCAGTTGATTTTTAAAGTGTAGGAACTGTAATGAACTGAAACTACTGGCTACCTGCAGGTTTTGGTGGGTGATATGACGATATGACAATACAACAATATATACAATGTAGTTTCAGCTTTTCAAATATGAGGTTTCGCTACTTTTTGTGTTCATATGTGACAGTAAATTTAAAAATCTTAAGCTTTTGGCCTGTTGGTCGGAGTTGCAGTTGTCAAGGAAAACGATCAGCCAACTAACTGCTAATGAAAATAATCGTTAGTTGCAGCCCTAAAAGAATCAGATGAAAACATTGAGTCATGTTTCCATAACATTTATTTCATAGTGATTCCTCTACAGATCTCTTCACTAAAAATGTACTATATCACAATATACAGCATATGAACATCATGATATCAGACTACATATACTTTGATAGGGGATTAGATCCACATCTCTCCTCACTTATAGTAGCTTCTGTCATCATCTTTTACTCTCTCCATCTCGATCACAGTCTTTTCCCCGCTCTCCTTCCCTGTGTTGTTCCATCTAGTATAAGCAACACCGCAACACTTGCTCAACACCCTTCTCCTTCATATCGCAGTCACTTTCAAAACAGATTTACCTCTGACAATATAATTTCCCTAGAGGGCAGCTGCCTCCTATAAATGTCATATCCGTTTTGTTTTTTTTTGGGCTGGCAGCATGACACTGATACGTGTACAGCTCATACCACTGTTCAGCCAGCTAACACAGCTTCCTGGTAACCACAGAAAATACAAAATTATCAGCTCTAACAATCAGTCTGATAAGGGAGCTTATCCCGGCTATGCACAAGAATAAAAATGCATTCAGTATAGTCCCACCAAATCATGGAATGATGAAAGCCTTTTAAACATAAAGGAAAGCACCAAATGCCTTCCTTTCCTTTCTCCTACATATATTTATACACTTTTTTATTTGAAGGACAATAATATTTGGGGAAATATGCCTGTTTGACATCTTATCCAAAGTCAGATCAGAAGGTCAAAATTTTATTCTTCAGTACAGGCACTTGTTGCCTATCTCAGCATAAACACTACCCGCCATTACAAGTGACTTCCAACAATATTATAGATACACCTTGCATCCTCTTCACTAACAAGGTGGCCTGACTGAGAATGACATGTGAGGCACCACCGGACCCGACTGCTGTTGATCAGGAAACAGCATGTGCAGTGCAAGTGCACAAGCGCAGATAAGAAAGGGGCGAACAGTTTCACAGTGCTTCCAGTCTTTGTAGTAAAGTGAAAGATAAGGAAAAATTATTGTCAACATTTTTTTACTTTTCTTCACATTTCTGCCTGCAACAGCAATCAA
Source organism: Seriola aureovittata (assembly GCF_021018895.1). Taxonomy (NCBI): domain Eukaryota; kingdom Metazoa; phylum Chordata; class Actinopteri; order Carangiformes; family Carangidae; genus Seriola; species Seriola aureovittata. The sequence goes on from NC_079371.1 coordinate 15,950,220, forward strand.
GTGTGTTTGCCAAAAGGTCAGTGTCTCTGTAGTTATTTAGATATTTTTGCTTGATAAGTGTTTTCCATAAGGAGCCTTGGTTTCCAGCACAACTCCTCTCTGTAACTTCTAAAGCAGCTGCAAACATTTCCAGCACAGTGCGTCATGCGCTGACTGGACTGAATAACCGTCCAACTTTCAGAGCCTGAATCGCAGCTTTTCCACCCAGTAAAGACGGTTTACATGATTACTGATGAAGGAAAACTTTTACTCAGGCACTTTTGTTTCTGCCTATTTCAGCCTCTCTTTTCTGTTCATTCTTATTTCTTGTTACATCTTTCTCATTTCCCGTCTGTCCTTGTTTTCGCTGCATGGCTCGACTGTTACACACAGCTATTCTCGTGTGAATCCCATTTTTTGTCTCAAGCCGTCTGGCAGAGATGCTGATCTCTCCATCTTTTTATAAAAGGCTTTGGAAAATAGAGCACAACATGAGCAGAGAGGGAATGAGTGAAAGGACAGACAGATAGGGAAAGGTAGAAAAACAGTGAATAAAGGCAGTGCTGTTTGACTGACACCGTGCAGGTTATAGCTGACTCAAGGTTTATCTCCTAATTACTTTAAATGAGGAATGAAAGAGTGAAGTCTGAGAAGAAGTATGAGGCGAGAGAACAAGACAGAGGGGGGAGAGAGAGATGCAGGACAAAAGTGATGTTCAGTGCTTGGATTAAATGAAAGACATTTTCCATTCTCTGATTTTAAAGGAATCAGAGGAGAAAGGCAGGGAGGCCAAAAACAGGAAGGACCTGAGACTGAGAAAAAGATTTATAGAGAATGAATTTACAGTGACACAGGACACCTATCACTGTCTAACTGGCTGTCTAACTTTGTTTCTTCCAGTAGTGTGACTTTTGTGCGTGCTCAACTTTGACCCTCTGTATATGGCACACTTTTCTTTACTGCTTTGTGAATCCATATAAATTGTGGGGCTAATGCAGAATTAGCACTGAGATACTGGTCGTGACACCTGACAGCTTGAAACCCAACAGGACAGCAGTTCTCTGACAGTACTGCTTTGTGGAGGCTACAACGGCAACAATTTGGCAGTAAAAACTAATTCCACAGTAGAACAACATCTGCCAGTGCTTTGATGAATGGAAACAACATTGTCAGTATTGGCAAAGTTACAGAGGCCTTCGCTCTCAAGTTCTGTAATGGTGCATTTTGTGGTTTAACCAAGTAAGATGTACAGCATGTGGCTAATTCTATTAACCAAAGTCCAAAACTTTAACATGATGATGGGGACCAGTTGAGCGGTGCCAAGGTATGCCAAGCTTATTATTGGCTGTGTTAGAAGGAAACTTTCATTTAATATCAATAGATAGCAGAGTGGACTGGAAATCAAAGCTGAGCCCCTGATCTGGTTGGTTAGAACGACACTTTCTCACCTGTCATCTTCTATTCATCCTCTCTTTACCTTTATTTCTACATTTGAACCCTCAGATGAAATCCGACCCTTCCCATGTGATTTCTCATTCATCCTCTATCTCACCTCTTCCTCCTTTCATTCCCTTGTTTATACCCCCTTCTCTATTATCCGTCCGCAACAACATCTGTGTCTGTGTCGTCTGATCTTTTCTTTCCTGCCCTCCATCTTTTACATCACATCCATCTTGCACAGATTGGATATTACCGAGACAACGTGAAACAAGAGGAAAGAGCCCATGTGTCCAGTTAAGAGAGAAGAAAGTCCTCCCTAAGGCAGTGGTGTTAACTGTTCTTAAGACTGTCTGGGCCTTTTACCCTTTATTATACTACAGAATTCATGTCAGTATAGTATGCGATGAAAGATATCCAGATATAAATCATAAAAGCAGACCTCCTGATGTTACAAAATTACTGCTGAAAGCAACATCCTCCTTGGATTATTACTGAAGATAAAGGCTAACTGAAGGCTAACTAATTGTTTTTTACTCTGTCTTCTGCTTTGTGTATGAAAGCCTGTGTGTGCACCTACAGAAATTATTAGCATCAACACTAAAATGGGCAAAGTCATGCTTGAATTGCTAACTGATGATGTCACAGTCAGGGTCCAATGTTGAGGCTAAACAGCATTAAAGATTTACTGCCCGCTTTATTCATTTTATTCATGGGCCTGGAGACTTGCCCATCTACACAAACAGGTCTTACTGGTTCTAATAATAATGCAAATATTTGCTGTGAAGCACCACACCTTTACTACAAACACACACACACACACACACACACACACACACACACACACACACAGTCATCTGAATTGAGCAAATTGAGAAATGTGTTTCTATCACACAGTTCTTCTGAGAATAACCACTAAAACTTAAATGTTTCCTACTTCAGTGCCAGTGAAAATCCATCTTATTCTGTCTGACTATCTCTGATTAATACAGAATCCATCAACATTACTTCTGTTCCATCCTTTAAAGGATGGAGCAATATATTCCTCAGTCACATTTCTGTCTGTGATCTTTGTTTTAGATTAGTGATCAAGAGAAAATCTTTCCCAAAGCAAATAGGTGATGCTGAAGTGAGCTGTAACAACTTTGTCTGATAAACACCAACTAACCAATCTGCTTTAAACCTAAACTGTTAAAAGTGAAAGTAATGAAATTACATTTGACTTGCCTTCATTACTAGAAACTGGAAAGAAAAGTGTATGAAAAGACTTATAAACGGAATATTTTTGAATCTTCTATATTGGGGTAGGTTGTGAAAAATAACGTGTCTCAGATTCAGTAGGCTACAGCTGTTTTTTCAGTGTGTCAGTTAAATTAGTTAATATAACATATTAAGCCACATTTAATACACACTGCTGTGCATTTTCTGTATTTGGATAACGTCACAGATCTGAAGTGGATTTATTAGTATAGTACTTTTATTAACAAGGTTACAGAGTGCTTCACAAAAAGAAAACAATAAAACAATATTAATTATAAAATAAAATGATAGTAATGCAGGTGAGTGTCTTGGGTTCGACTAAATGGGCTTATTTAGCAATAAAATAATAAATGGGACAGAGATGTAGCACAATATACAGCAGCAACAACTTCTTTATTTTACTAACGCATGTGGGACAAGTAGGATTCTGCCAACAACTGATGCGTTAAAGCATATTTTTGGGGACACACTACCTCAAATATTGAGACGACCTGTAAACACAGGACAGTCTGTTACAGTAATACATACTGGTATGTCAGTTAAGAAATTCAAAGTGCTGGATTATTTCAAGAGGCTAAAGTATGAACCCGAGGTGACATGCAAACTGTGCAGGTAAACATTCCCGGAAGTCACTCTTACAGTTTTTTGCAGTTGCTTAGGCACGATTTTGAAAACAGGGCTAATTTTTTCAAAACACTTAACACAATTCACAAAAGCAAACACCCAAAGTGCAAAACACCTCATATATCCTGCAAAATGAAGCACTGCGTTCAAAACGACTTAAACTCTGATCAAAATCAAACTTTTGCACCAAATGGCCAAAACTACATTCATATTACCACATTCTTGTCCAATCAACTACACACTGCAGTACAGCACTTTCATCTTTGGTGGTCTTGTTTTCATAGTTCTGAATGAAGAGAATTCTGCTGAGAGAATTTGGGGGGCAAAGGTGAACATGTGACTGGAGTTTTGGAGACGTGAGCTGAGGTTTTGCTCTATGAATGTCAGTTTCAATTATTTTGCTTTGTATGTAATTTTAGTGTGTTAGCAACTGAAAAAAACTGTAACACGAGGACAAGGCTGAGCTCTTCACACACACACACACACACACACACACGCATTATGTTAATAAGTAATATTACCATATTACTTATTAACCATAAGTGCAATAAAATCCATCAGTAACCTTTGTAATAGTAATTCATTTTAGGTCAAGGATGGAGGAGATGTCATGTGGGATGATAAAGTTTATTGCTGCACTGGATTTATTTGGGTTTTATATGCTCTAGATAACTTTGAGAAAATGCTTTCTGTTGTACTCTTGGACAGGTGATACAACATCTAACTGTTTATAACACACAGAATAAGACCACTCAGTGAAGTGAAAGCTAGACTGGAAGTTTCCTGTTGTTTTTATGTCTGGTGTTGATCAAAACATTTTTTCTCAGAGGACATTTACAGTAGGTTCCATCTTCTGAGTATACCAGTGTGTGGATTGTACTTTCCTGATACACTAGCATTTTCAGCTTTTTTTTTTCTTTGTATATTTTAATAAGAGCTTTGCAAAGGATCTGTGTACAGTCACACAGAGTGCAATTGCAGACTGATATCAAACAAAGAATGTACATGAACTTTATAGAGAGGAGAAAGAAGGAGGCAGGGTCAGGGTGTGTTTGTGTGTGTGAACAATTCTTGGTGGTCTCCTGACTGTCTAACTGCCATGAAGAAGCAAGTGGGTGTTCTAGGACAAACTACTCCCCTAGTTTGTACTGGTCAGTACTAGATAAGGAGCATACATGTAGGAACAGATTTATATTCAGGGTTATACAAAGCCAGGTCATACAAAGTTCAAACCAGGTTATCAAACGTGCAGAATGTGTTTTTATTACAACACCTTGGGAGTCAGATGTTTTTATGTAAATGGTTTTACATTTGTGACTTTTGATCAGAGGTATTTTCAAATGCAGTTGCTTATTTCCCTTATGATTTAAAAATTACATGTTTTCATTTACAGTTTGATTACAATTAGTTTGACTGCGGTCGATTTCTACCACACATACATGGGATTTCTGCTATGACTAGCACAGATGTAGCCTCCACTTTATCCTGTAGTAACAGACAATTGTGAAAATGGTTTCAAAAATATTTATAACTTATTTTTTCAGATTTATTCATGTCGAAAACTCCTCCCAGATGAATATGGTGGTCAAATTTATAACTAGACTTGTACCAATTCGATCAACAAAAAGGGTTAGCCTACAGGATCTTGGATGGTGTCAAATGCAATTCAGTCCGCCCCTGCCACCTGACAACACTTCTGTGATAAGAGGCTGTGATAGGACAATGTAGAATGACAGCATTATGTGGGTGGGGCTCTTAATATTAAGTTTTGTTGCACTTCTGATGACAAAGCAGAGCCTCACCCACTGCTGTTAGGTCACACAAGGGTTTTTCATCTGGGTATGTACAGTACTTCTACACAATATGTTATATTTTCAATTATCACAATGAAAAGCTCTATTTCCTCTTCTGTTTTTATCAAACATAGATCAAAACTATTTGGCAGGTGTAAATGTGTGATGGTGTTTCTGAAAGAGCTTTTGTTAAGTAAACTTACATCATTTTGGTTATTAAAAGGTTAACAATTAAATATACCATCTGAGAGTTGTAGGTTCATTATTCAGAGAGGATGTAGTTTTGCTCATTCATTGTTCCTGCTTGTCTGCTGCTTCAGGTAATACAGGCTCAAATGAAGAGAAACAGCAAGACGCAGTTTGAACTTAAATGTGAGATTTCTCCATTTTAATATAAAAAATGGAGAAAGAAAATCGCAACAATGTTCAGCAAAATTCAACAAACGTTTCTTGTTGTGGCAATAAATCATTATTTTGCTAATAACTGTATTTTTTATACTTATTTACAAAAGTTTGGGCACCCCCAGGCGAAGTCAATATATTCTTGATTTTTGAAGTGAAAAGTAAATACTGTACAACCACTGCAGAAAACCGACAAAAAATGAGTCTTACTTCAAATGTTAATGCTGTCACTTCTTATTTCATCACCTTAAAATTGCTCTTACTCAACGACTTGGTGTGTCTCTCAATGAACCGAGGATATGCTCATGTTTGTGTTTGCCTAAGGGGATGCATTTACTTCTTTTCACTTCAAAAATCAACAAAATATTGAATCTGCCCAGATGTGCCCAAACTTTTGGAAACAGTTTTTGTTTTGATTTGATCATGTGTGTGTCATTAGGAAATAACATCAAGGATGGGGAAAGAACAGAGCACCCTGACAAAGCATGGGTATGAACTACAAAAAGAAACCAAAAATGCTGTTGTTGCCACAAAGAAAGATGACACATTTTTCATAAGAAGGATCTATTTAAGAAAGGTGAGTGTAAAGTTCCTGAGCAAACCTTAGTCACCAAAAGATATTTCAAAGAACTGTTTTTAAAGACCACCTCCATTAAAACTCGGTGTTTAACCTTGTTAATGTGTTCATATGATATTTTTTATATGATACAAGACATACAGCACGGTACTGAACCAGAGTTTGATACATCAGCTCAGTCTCTTTCTCTTCTCATCCAAGATGTGAGACGGAGAGTTGAATGCTCACTCTGTGCGCTGCTGGTGCGTGGGGCACATAGGTACCTGCGTGCCATTTGTGCCAGTGCTGGAAGGTGATTATTTCTCCAATATCCAAGCACAGTCTCATTTATGGGAACGCTGGCCAAAGGAAAATAAAACATCCAGTTGCTCTGATGCCCTTATCCTTTCTGGGAAAAGAATGGGATCTATTTCAATTTGATAAAATTGTTTGCTTACAGCCTCTAATAATGCAGCCTTTGTTGTTTTGACACCATGGTCTGTGTCAGGCTCCTTGCTTAAAAGATGTTCCAGGGCTCTCACCGAGCTGATGACGTCTGCAGTCGTGACACCTGATTGCAAGAGCTAAAATGGAAAACTCCATTTAAACACTGTTTAAAACAAATCCCAAGGGTAGCTCTATATTGGGCAGAGCCAATCCTTTAACTTTGGTACATGCAGGTATTTCTAGAGCCAGGAAATGACCAAATAGACACAAAAAATAAACTGAGTAAAAGAATATAGCATAAAGATTGTCTTGTTGTGGGACTTAAGGTCCCCAAAATATACATGCTGGCATAAGAGAAGAAAAAAAACATAGGCCCTATTTCAGATAGAGAAATCCTGGATTCAAATTAACTGGCTCACAATGAAGTGGGAGGAGCAGCACAGCATGAGTTGTGTTTCCTGGTGCTGCTGATAATGTGATGCAGTGCAAACCTGATACTCATTTTGGCATAAACTTGTGCTCCACTTACTCTGACCACCTCCTATGGCAAACACAATCATAAATCAGTTTCCCCAGTTTTGGTCAGCATGGGGCACACACACACAGGCCTCTCCAAAATCACAAAACACCTTATATGTATGTTGAGATACACTTTATTCACTTTGCTGCACATTTGATTTCATTTACTGCAAATGTATATGTGCATCAACATACGATTTATGACTTGCAATGCAATTAGAGCAGAGTGCGTCTAGCTCAGTCTTACAAATAGCATCCACACATTCATCCTCTTCCACATTGAACTACAGTCTCACTGATCACCAAAACTGCAAAAATGTGTTGATGTATTTGTGCTGCTCTTTTGTCTTCATTTTCATGAAAGTGAAAGGGCCCATAATTGTTATATTTATTCAGTCATGTAGTTGGCAGAGAGAGGCAGCAGGTAAGAGTGCAAGAGAAGGGTTTTGCTAAAGAATCTGGTTTGTTGACTATTAGCTAAGGCATAGCACTTTAATCTGTCTGCTGCAAGTCACTCTGCCAGGCCATCCTCATACAAGTGGTGTTTTTAACAGGTGGCCGGAAATGCTGTTCGAGTATTAACCGAAGAGATAGAAATCCTAGAGGCAACAAGTCATCCTCATATTTTGAGCTGCAAGAACTCCTTTAAGGGTAAGTTTACACAAATCTGCTTCAAGTTTTATTCTCCTCTGAATGAAGTATCAATGGTAATCTCTGCTTGTACACAAATATAATATGCACATAATTAAGTTGTGTAGTGGGATAGTAATGAAGTAATGGAACAAAACATAATTTTAAAACAAATTTATTAAAGAATAGGGAGCTGAAGTCCTGATGTCACCTCAGCAATACTGCTGTTTTACTAACTAAAGGTCATCTCTCATAGTCTATGACTTTGCATGTGCTGAGATAAATGAGTATCTGTTACAGTGCCTGCTATTAGAAGATGAAATGTTAACAAGCACAACAAAGTGAAGCAATTCCCTTTTTGTAAGTGTATACATCATGTGGCGTAGTGGTCTAAGCAGGCGCCCCATGTGTAGAGGCTACAGTCCTCGCTGCAGTTGGCCCCGGTTCGAGTCCCGCATCGGACAGCCTTTGCTGCATGTTATTCCCCCTCTCTCTGCCTTCCCATTTCCTGTCTCTCCCTACTGTACTATCGAATAAAGGTAAAAAAAAAAAAAAAAAAAGTTTAGTTTGATATGACAGAATATCTCAAAGGGATGTACATTAAAAAAACATAAATATGCACAAAATAACAGATTAATTATAAAATACTATAATCCAATTATTTAGAATATTTAAATGTATATCAAAAGTTGGATAAAATACAACAATACAGAATATGCACATACAACTCCTGCACATTCATATCTGCATATAGATGAGAAAACATAAATTATAGAAATGTGTAACAGTATATGTAACAATGTACATTGCTAAATGATGTCATGCATTAATTACCATATTTATAACATCATCGAGTCATATTCTGCCTAGTGTCAGCCAGTTTCAGCCCTTTATCTGTTTGCTTCTCTGCTACTCTCTGTGCTCATGTATTTAAATACAGGCAAATTCCCAATGAAGCTGTTCTCATTTATATATTTTTCTGTTTCTTTTGTCAGAAAACGGAAAAAGTTTCAAATAGTGACTGTAACGTGGCCTATTAATTAAGTGCCCATTGCACTACTGAACAGTGTCTCGCACATTGCAAATTTTCCTCATGTCGTGCAGGTTTGCCTCATGTCGGGCAGGTTTTCCTCATGTCGTGCAGGCCTAGTTGCAATAATAATCAGGAAATCTATTTTCTTAATTCTCAAGTACCGAGAGCATAACTGATAAGTCAGAGCTTATCAATACTCTGGTCTTTAAAAATTTAGCCCCTAGGGTCGTTCTATACCAGGTTCCGGTACCCATCCCTAATCACCATAAAGTTAAAGACAAGAGCTGTGCTGTGTTTTCAGTTACATTTATTTGTAAAATAATCACTCAGAGAGAACGTTAGAAGCAACAGAATATTTTAGCTCACTTACGTCTACGTCAGTTGCTGTGCAGACTCATTGTGCTGCTCTGCCCTTTCTGTTTAGATACAGAGACAGGTGTGACTCTTAACTCGTGGGGCAGTACCATAGACCGTATATAATGATGGACGTAGCCTCTGTGACATCATCAATAGGGTTCTGAAGAGACCACCACCATCTCCCCTGTGCCTGACTGCGCCTAACTGTTGGCTAGTCCAAAAATGGCCAAAAAAGTGGGACATGTATGATGCCAATTTCTAGCAAGCACACGCTCATCCACCTATCACTTACAATGACACACCCTCAATTATGCAGAACCAAATAAAATCTTTATTTACCTTAAGAACATTTAAATGGGTGAGTTCTAAAAAATGTTCAACCCCGCCCTACAGTTGTCATGAAGGGGGGAAGTCGGCCATTGTAACCAAGAATGTTTTTTGTACCAGGTTGTAAACTTATTTCTGCTGCAAATTTGGGAGTCTATAGGGATTGACCTGCTTTTTGAGCCAGCCTCCAATACACTATAGTGATTACTGAAATCTGAGTCCGTCAGCAAGTCCAGTTGTTGCTTTGATGACGCTTGTCCTGCAAATTCTTCTAAAAGTAGATGCTTTCAAAACAAAAAAAAAAACAAGATATAAATAGTGTAAACAAATCAATTAAAACTAATTTCTAAAACTGAACTCATCAGTGAGCTCAAACAAATACAAAACTGCTAATCTTGTGTACGTATTTGGGAAAGTATCTAACACATTTATATACTGAAGATGTTTTGTTATAAATTACTAACAGATGTTTTCCTTTTTGCCATAAAGATGAACATGAGAACATTTTCTATGTAGTGATGGACTACTGTCAGGGAGGAAACCTTGCTGCAAAAACCATGAGAGAGTCTCCACAAGAATCTGAGGTACAGTATATGTAAAACACATTTCAAATTTACATCAGTGAAATATACACTGTTCAAAAAAATTAAGTAATCACTTAATCATCACAGTATAACACCAAGTCAGTTAAACTTCAGGCATATCGTTCTGTCCATTTAAGTGATTGTGAATCAATTTCATCTGCGTTGGTGCAGATGAAAGTGACAACAGGTGAAAAGGAGAGGCAAAAGCAAGACGACTTACAAAATACACACTACTGAGTCACATTATGAGTTGCCATGATGAAATTCACGCAAGTTGGATCAGCTCATGATTTAAATTTTTTACTTTGATTTTCAGTGTGATTGTAAATGCAGCCCTCAATAGGTTGATGATTTTGGTTTCCACTGACCATTGTTACATCATTTTGTTCTCAACAAATTATACAATGTGCATCAGTAAAGATTTTCAACTTAATAATTCGTTCATCAAGATCCAATGTGTGATTTAAGTGTTCCCTTAATTTTTTTGAGCAGTGTAGTACAGACCATTCCACTGGTTTTTAATTTATGGAAGTACCATGATTTGTTTCTAGGTACTGAGCTGGATTGTTGAGATTTTTATGGCTTTGAGAGTCATTCATGAAAGCGGCTTGCTTCACAACCATCTGACACCAGAGGTACATTAGTACACGTTACACAAACACTGATTAAATGATTGTGTATTTCCAAAGAATTTACCCATTAACTACTTTAAATAATCAGAAGATAAAAACAAATGTATTGATGATGTGATTCAAATTCATCTTTTTTTCTAATTTCTTTTTCATATTTCAATATTTTAGTTGTGTGAATTCATAAAGAGTGAATTAATTCAGTTTTATCTTTTCTCTTTTTGTAGAACATATTCCTCACAGAATTTGGAATTTTGTGCTTGGGTGATTTTGGAAAAATCCATGAAATGTACAGTACATTTTGTATGTGTGCATATATATATATATATATATATATATATATATATGTATATAACACACACACACACACAAACACACACACACACACACATTTATACAACAGTTACTTCTGAGTAATTTCATTGGCTGTGAGTCATTCCATGTGTGATGATATAGAGTACAACAGCACTGGGACCTTTAACTATATGTATCACTCTGTTTTACAGGTGTTCTATTAACTAATAATTAGCGTTACATTAATGGTCGTTATCTATCTTAGATTGTAACAAACTTTACAAAGATGAATATATTTCCGGAAATAACATTTGAATTAATTGATGAATGGTAGTCGGAAGAGGATGAAGAGATGAAGCCAGGATACTTCAGCACACAACTGAGGTAAAATGTGGATAACGTAGCAAGCTAGTGTGCACTGTGCAGGTCAGGAAAATGTATATGTGTTACTTAGCAACAGTCTAGGACCAAACCAGCTGCAAAACTATTTGTGTTGGTGTAGCCGAATAAATGATTAAATAAACCAACAAATCTAACACACAAAACTGTCTAACACGTTGCTCCAAAACCTCCCATAGGTGCTCAACTGAGTAGAGATCTGGTAACTGCAAAGGCCATAGCATATGATCTACATATCATGACACATCATTTTCATACTCATCAAACCATTCAGTGACTCCTTGTGCCGTGTATGGGGGAATGTGCATTTGCTGTTTCTCAACTCTGTTATTCAGGTTTTTCATTAATTGTCTATATGTTGTATTGTTTCATTTGTTTGTTTGTTTTTTCACACAGTTCAAAAAGAACTCAGTCAACCACTATTTCAAATGTGCTGGAGATAAAATATTTGCCGCCAGAGGTTTTCACAAGGGGGACCTATGATGCTAAAAGGTAAAAACGTTATGACTAATGACTGCATTACTTTATATACCAATACAATTAAGGAGACAACAGAAATAATGTCAATAACAGCCTTGAGGCTATACACACTACAATGGGAAACCAGAGGAATCAAACACCCATAAACTGAATGTTTGAACCTGAGCCAAAAATACTTTAGAGCTGCTTTGTAACATTTCATCTCAACAGGAAATCCAATGGAAAGTTCTCACTATCAATTTGATAGTTTGATGGTTGGAAGAGCAACAAAGTGTCAATTTTGGGTCCATAACGCATGCATGTCCTTACAATGAACTTCTTTAACGGCTTGTGACTGATGTCAGGCCAGGCATGTCCGCTACAATACACTTGAGGATGGAGACCAACTTGTATGTGACATACACATCAAATCAATTCAACAATCTTGTAAAACAAGTCAGTATTTCACTCTGTTGATATTTCAGGTAGAGAGAGGAAGAAAAATGCATTAAGTTAGTTAGTGATGCTAATATGGGCCTCGTTTCTCAAAAGTGATTTGCAATTTTGACCCAAAGTCCGTGCATCCTATATAGCAAAAGCAGCACATTAGCAGGGCATCAGCAGCAGGTTGAGGCCTTCGTCTGTACCTAAACAGGATTTGTTCAGGTACATAATTTGGTTTGAGTTTGTTTCTCCTTCAATCTCCTTCAAGTTTTATGCTCCTAATTTGTTATTAAAGATGCAATCTGTTTGTACACAAGAAAACATGAAAATAATTATAGCCACAAGCTGCAATTTGTGGGTTCTAACTGTTTTGTGCTCAGGAAGTAGGTCTATCAAATCATTAATTAGCTAAAAATGTTTTTAAATATATATATATATACATACACACTTTTAAAAACTTGTGCGGAAAACAGAACCCGCAAATTGCTGCTTGCGACTATGATTTTGTCTACTGTTGTAACCTGCTTCATTACAACATCACATTTTTAAAAAAAATCTGTTTTGTACTACGACTGCTTCTAACAATAATAATCATACTTGCTTTACTTGCAGTGATATTTGGTCAGTGGGATGCATACTCTACGAGCTCTGTACTCAAAAACCAGCGGTAAGTTACCCAAAGGTTTGCATGATATCAAAAATGTGTAATCAAAATATGTATGACATTAAAAACCAACATAACTAGGCTTTGTGTTCCCGTATAAAATGTATTATAGTATACGAAAAGAATATTCCACTAAACAGATATACTGGAATGCTTTGTCACAGAGTATAGGGACAATCTTAAATATTTTGTAAAACCAATAATCTCTATGCATAAGGAAAATACACACTTCTCTGAAGTGTGTGTATAGGTTTAAGTTTTACATAGAAATTAAGCTATTTCTAACTGCAGTCCTTATAAAATAAAGAGCCCACCTAAAAATCATAGAATGCACAGCAGTGTTTTAAATACATATTATTATATTATTCAAATATAATTTGATTTACAATGATATAATAAGGGGGACAATCCTCAGGAAGCCGGGGACATGTCCCCCCCTAGGGTTGGGTATTGCAACCGATTTCCTGAATCAAATCGATTCCGATTCACAAGGTCCCCATTCGGTTGGATTCCCGATTCAATATTGATTCAGTTAGAGATATTTCAGTTACAATATCAATTTTTCTTGGATATTAATGAGATTCTAGAAAACTAATGCTGTAAATTGTTCCTCTTACCTGGTGCATTGTTAAAATCATTAATGCTTACATTACAAATGGACAAAAGCACCTTATATTTAACATGACCAACAATTTAGACATATCTCAAAAAAATAATTGATGTAATGTACGTTGTTAATGTACCCCAGTGCACCATGAACAGGTACACACAGCTTCTTCTTTACATCCTGCATATAGCTTTGCTTTAGTCCAGCTCTTCACTGTCTTCATAGTTTTTAAATCTGAAATACAGCCACACATCTGCCTTTAGATTTGCCACTGACTTCATTGGGACCTCATCTGTCATGTTTTTGTCTCTCATATACAGAGGTGTAGTGCTGTATGTTTATGCACCGGAGCACACCTGTAGTGCACATGCACGGTTGAGTTGCGGCTCGTTTCAAAGGATATGTAACCACTGTTCCTTCAACAGCAAGTTTATATTTACTTACTTGTTTGTGTCGAGCAAATGAAGCCGCATTGGAAACATCCATTCAGAAGAAAAGTTGCAGTGCAGGCAGAGGTCAAGCTAAGCTAAAAGGCTAGGCTGTGAAAACGCTCGATTTCCTCCTTGGGGGTGTAAAACCCTTTACATTACTTGTGGTAACAGTATGACTTCAAGAAAGAAAAAAAAAAAAAGAAAAATGGTAATGAGTTATGTCTCCTTGTTGAACAATGAGTTGAGTATTTTCATTACAATTATTATGAGTTTTTTTAACCATAATTTTCTTTCAGTTCTCAGCAGAGACCACAGTCAAGCTCATACCGAAGATCATTGGTGGTGATTCCCCGTGTCTCCCAGAAACGTTCTCACCAGAGCTTTGTCAGCTCTTGATTGACATATTCAGTCAAGATCCTCAATCAAGACCAACAGCCAGTGAGATCCTGGAGCGTCCCTTCATCATAAACTGTCTTTCAAACATGGTATGACACCGCCAGCTACCAGTGTTTTAAGTTAAGCTAGATAGCCACACAGGCCTCTTGACTGCTACTTTGATGGAGGGACTTTAAAGGGTGGCTTACATTTACACCAGACTGAACAGCAGACTGTCACATCTGTGTACACATAGCATTACTGATGAGTTTGCTTGTGTGTGGTCAGACCTGTGTGTTATTGCTGAAAGGTTACAAAACCTTTGGAGATTGCTCAAAATGTGTTTGGGGCGGTTTAATGTGCTCTTAAATTGAATAACTGTGTATAAAAGCCTAGCTTTCTGCTTATATTGTCTATGTTTTTACAATAGAGCAAAAAAACTGTTGAGGAACTCCAGATCAAGCTGAAGAACCTAAGAGAAGTGGCTGACGGTTTGGAACGTGTGCATTTGGGCACCACCATTGGCAGTCTGACAGGAGGAGTGATTGGAGCAGTGGGGGGGGTTACATCCATAGTGGGCCTTATACTGGCCCCCTTCACTTTGGGAGCCTCTCTTATTGTCACTGGGGTTGGAGTGGGGGTGGGTGCACTAGGTGGCGTCACTGCTGGTGCCTCAAATATCACAAATATGGTCAATCATTCCTCTGATCGCAAAGCTGTTCGAAGCATCCTTAAAGAGTTTGAACAGAAAATTAAAGCAGTTGTCACCTGGTTAGAGGAGATTACCAACAGTTTACAGAACATCAGGAGCAGATGTGGCTCAGCTGACAAAGCTGACACACGTGACACTGCGGATAGCCAGTTCAATACAGAAAATCTAATGAAGATTGGCTCCAGGGCAGGGAGGGGCATAGGTTCCATTGCTGAACTGGTTCGACTAACTCAAGTGATGAACATCGGCAAGATCGCAGCACAGGCATCCAGGGCAGTACGTGTGGCAGAGGTAGCAACAGGTGTGCTTTCTGGTTTATTTGTAGCAGTAGACATCTTTTTTATTGCCATGGATGCCAAAGAGATACACCATATTAGACAGGCAGAGGGAGCAGTGATGCAGGAGACAGACACATCAGAGAAACATGACCAGTCTTCCAAAAATACTACCCGAGTCAAATCTGAGATCATGAGATTTGTCCGATCAATCAGGGAGGCAGCAGACAACTTGCAGAAAGTCCTGGATGAGTTTGAAAGTATCATCTCTTCTATCCCTTCACTTGGGGTTGAGAGTGACCTGGAGTGGCAAGATATGGATAATACTGTAACCAATAGATTCAATTAAATCGAATCAGAAGCACATGATGTTATTCATTTCAGTGTAAGTACACAAAGTACAAAATTCTGATTGTGCTCCCACCTAGTGTTTGTTCCATGCCTCGCTCCCACTCTACACAATTCATCAGTTCACGTTATCAAATTGTTGTGCAACACGACATCACATTTGGGTGTGGACAAGTCTACATCAAACCAAATAGTGTACTTAACCCTTGATAATAAATCAAAACGGGCTTCTGACTTTAAAGATGAGTTTTAAATACAAGTACTTTATTAATGGAGTCAATTAAAAAAATTCTAGATCTTATGAATAATACTGTAATATACAAGAGACATATTTATATTTAAGTTAATTCACTTCTATTACCAGGCAAGGTAACCTTTAAAAAAAAAAACTATGATGAAAAAATATTCTGACAGTCTAATGAATCATGATCCAATTAGTAACGTTCTTCAGTAACTGTATACTGATCAATATTGTATGGTAAATTTAGGTTTTTTTTTCCTTTGTCTTTTTTCCATTATTTGGTACATTAATGCAATATACAGTAAAAGCCCCTTGGCTTTGAAAAATTCTTACTTTGATGACTTCTAGTGGTAATATCAGAAGGAACCCTGTGGCACACCACAAGCAACCTGGCTACACCCACAGATCCAAGGTATGGACCCTGGCATCAAAGAGTTCAAAGCCACACGAACTATTCCAATTTTCCCCAAAGCAGTAACTTATGCCATGATTGTAATATGAAAGATGATTTGATTACACTAACATTCTACACAGAGGGGTTTTAACTGCATTAAAACATGCATGCTTATTTTAGTTCAATTTCATCTTGGTGGATAATTTTGTATAAACATGAGGATCATGACATGCAGCTCTTTGGTACATAACACTGTAAGCTTGTGATTATATAAATGCATTTATAATACATATGAACACTGTACACATATATACTGATGAAAAATAAACTCAGCGATTCAATTCTGATTTTGGTGTCTGGGTGACTCATTGACTCAGTTGTTCATACTGTCACCTGATAGCAGGAAGGTCTTGGGTTGAAACCCATCAGCTGGAGCCTTTCTGAGTCTAATCTGCATGTTCATCCCCATGTCTTTGTGGGTTTTCTCTAGTTTTATCACACCATCTAAGTAAATGAGGGTTAGGTGAAATAAAAACTTAATTTGTGAGTATCTTTCATCAGTTTAAACATAAAGTGTGAGCATGACTGTCATTTTCTGTCTACCTGTCCTTCAACAGAGACATACAAAGTTCTAAAAAGTCTCTTTTGCATCTATGTCTGCAACAATATGGTGCTGCTCTTGGTTGTACAATATGTTTCAATTTCAGTAATTCATTCATGGTGAATCTTCCCTAAAATGTGACAAACATACTCTATTTATCCTGACACCCTGATTTCACTGTAGCGAATAAACCAAGCATACAAGAAGACCTTAATACAATATGATTAAAACTGGACTGTAACTGTGCATGTAGATGTGTCTTTGAAGAATGTGTTCTCCGAGAGGAACAGACAAGGTTGTGATATTTAACAGGGTTTTGTGTAGGGCTGGGTGATATGACTTCAAATCAATATCACCATTATTTCAAACTTTTACCTTGATTACACTAAATGAACAATTACTTTGCCGCTTATCAATGTCTCACACCACACAGCTGCAACATGCCACTTCTTCGTCCTGTCGATAGTGATATTGACATCATACCAGCAACATTACCTAAAATGGACACCTTTCACTGTAGTTTAAATACCTAGGCTGCAATTGAAATTGCCTCAGACATGAAAAAATACAAATATTATTTTTTAACCATTTAAGCATCTGCATGTGGAGACAATGGAGGCCACATTATATTATGTCAATACGAGGTGAAGGGCAGTATTTTACCTGTACACTCTTTCTTTCTTTCTCTCTCTCTCTCTCTCTGAGTGTGTGTGTGTGTGTGTGTGTGTCTTTCTCTGAACAAGGGTAAATAAGGTTAATAAGGTTTATAATGAAAAGAAATCCAACATTCGAGTATTCATGGCCATATCCAAGGCAAACTCAATGTAGAAAGACAGAGCTGGCAGTAGCAGCGACACAGTTCAGCGATGCAGCCACCACACACACACACAACACAGGCAGTGTGTTCCGAGCGTCACAGGCTCAGTGTTTTTTTGCGCTCATGTCATCCATATTGCCAACATCCATAACGCAAAATAATGTTTGGATGGACGTGACTGAACACAACGTAGGTATTTTTTTAAGGGGACAGTTCATGAACGCACATGAATGCAACCAAGAGTGGCTAAAATGGCATTAATCTCAATGCCTTGCAGTTTGCCACTGACCTGGCCCTTGCACGCAGAACAAGGACAGTACAGAGAGCAGTCATTCTTGACAAAATAATGCAGTGTGCCTCTGGTTTGCCATTGGCACACACCTTATGCACTTCTTCACCCTCATCAGTCTTCAGCAACTCACAAAAATACCAAGTGAACCCTAAAAAAACTCACTTCTTCTTCACACTCACAGGAGAATACCACACACTTGAGCAAACAAGTGTGCACCATGGCACACCATCAATTAATCGAGAAAATAAAGACAAATTTCTTCAGCGCTAGAAAGTTACAATCAGAGGCATTTCTTTCCAAACTATTACTGAACAAATGAGAATAAACACTATGTGTCGTAGGTAAGATGTAGATTTAATGCTATAATTTAATTGAAATAAATGCACTCCTTCCACATGCACATATTTTATTTAAACTGCAGAAAAGCCATTATGCTTCAGAAGCTACCTCATTCCTCAGCACTTGTGTATAACAAAATGCTTAAATGTGGGACCAATGTAAATGATTAAAATAACCAAATAAAGCATTCATACCAAATGCCACAGTGCTTAATTACAGCGGAGAGAATCCACAATATCTTTTTCCTTTTATCAAGAGTACAACAAGTATATTTTGTGTATTAAACAAAACTGTTGGGCGTGTACTTGTACCAGAAGTCTACTCTGAAGTTTTCTCAACTTTACAGATGTGCCAACTCACTGCTGTCTGTGTCCATCCACTCTGCCATTACAGCACCCCGGGGCTGTCAGTCACCTAATCAACCTGCTAAAGGACACTGGTCAAAAAGCCAGTGGAGTGCGAGTGTGTGAGTGAGTGAGTGAGTGAGTGAGTGAGTGAGTGAGTGAGTGTGTGTTTTCTGTCAATATTTCCATCCCTCAGCAGCTACCACTCAGACACTCACACCATCACGTGGTGATTATACTCTCACATAGACAAACACCTTTCAGGCCACATCATTGACTTTTTCCACTCTGTTCCTCTCTTATCAGCCAAACCATTCTGAACAGTGTGTCATTTCACAGCCTCTGATGAAGAATCATCACATTCATTACATACACACACACACTCCACTGTTTATTTGGCAACCTCTCTTCTCATTTATCGGCAACAGAAGTCCTTACTTCATTTAAACCCTCTGATAGCGTAGTCAAGGAAACCACCGCAGCGAACAGAAGGAGCTATGAAAAACTGTGAAGTAATGAAAATTGACGTTATCATTTCAACTGAACAGAGAAATTGTGTGATTGGGACAGATCACATGTACTCTCAGATGAGATTAAAGTTGAACAACGGGAACGTGTGCTTGACTGGCAAGTGTTGATCAGCTTGTACTTTGAATTATAACTGACTACTGTCACTACATCTCAGTGACTTCAAAGAAGCTTTTATTGATCTTTGTCATTGACATGTTTCTACAAACGTGGTGTTGTCACATTTGAAGAGATACTGTCAAAGCTACTGGCTTTCATTTAACAAGGTTGTAACTATGAATTTACTTTGATTTTAAAATAATCCCACCATTGTAAAGCAGAAAAGTTTAAAATCAGGAATGTCTCTTTATAATGATGGGTGGTGGGCATCAGAGCCATCACTGCCCCATTTAAGGTGCTGGAGATGTCAACGTTGACAGCGGTCCTCAGGGAGGCACATTACATGCTGCCTGCACAGGGTGTGTTAAGCATTTTTTTCAGTCGTCTGTCATTGTATTAACGGCAGATTACTCTCTAACCTGTTTTTTTTTTCTAAATGATAAGTTTACAAATGAAAATTAAGTGATTTGATAATATTGTAAAAATTATCTCAAATGAAACCCATAGTTATTACTATAAAAGTTGTTTTTAATACAGCCCCGTTGTTTGCATTCTCCCAGGCACATCAAATGCTAGCAATTGCTAGTCAGCTATAAGTCACCTTAAGACCATGGCAGCACTTGTGATCTACAGTAGTTTTCACTAAAAACAACTAATCAACTTTGATCTCACTGCCACTGACTCACTCACTGACACTTTACACCACACATCACTGATGTGATGCAGAACCAACCAATTCATTCACAGCAACGTTCTGTTAATCCTGAACAGTGATTAAAATATCTTTATATTTTAGCAGATTTCTGGTTTGTTTAATCAGATGCGATAAGCAGTATATTTCCTGATTTCAACTGATTGAAGTCAAATCCTAAACTTTTTTTTCCCCCAACAACGTGGAACAACTGTCATGCAAATTTCTCTTGCAAGTGTGGCAAACACCAGCTGTGTGACTCAATTACATACCATATTAGGGGGAGGACCATTTACACAGTAATAATTTAACGGATGGCTTTGATACTTGAGTGCCAAGAAAGGCGCCTTTAAATAAAATGTATTATTATTATTATACCTGTATATAAAAGTCATGATTAAATTTGACTTTGAAGTTGATTTTAAAGCTGCTTTTATAACGCAGGGTTTAAAGCTAGTCCGTGCATACAGGATGTTTGTCTTTAAAGTTTCATGCTGCTAGCTTAACTCTTTGTGTAGTTTTTCAGCCATTATGATGATCACACATCTGACTGACTGACAGGTTCACCAGGACCACCAATCAAAAGTCCACTGTCCTAAGTCTGCTTGATCTCCACCTCCGCTTCTTTTTCATCTTGGCTTCGTCTGAACTAGAAGCTCAATTTTCTTTCTATTGCTGCCATCTCCTCACTGTTTTACACCTACTCACTTTTTTGCCCTTTCCCGTGTCTACCTGCAGGTGAGTTTGTGCTTTTAGTCTTTTGTGAAATGGCACAATGCTCAGAGTCAATAAGCTGCTTTGAAGTCTGCCAGCTTGGACACCTGCCAGTGCCACAGAGGAAATAGTACTTAATAAGTTGTTCATACTTAAAAAAAAAAAAAAAACTGACCCTGACTTTTGTTATTCTTCTTTTGATTCCCACCCCCTTTTTTTCAGATATTCTGACAATGTTTTCTTTCCTCTTCTTCATGTTTGATAGACAGAACAAGTGAGTTCTCCTGGGAAAAACAAAGAACAATTGGCTTCATCTAAAAATGGAAGCTTAAATTACATGTTTGCCATGTGAATGAGAGTAGACGGTCCTTTTCCTGCAGTGTGAGATAACAAAGTCTTCTCCATCTTTCAACATTGCATTACCTTTGCAGAGGAAACACAAAACACATGGGGTTCAAATTTATACATGAATGTACATACAGTGGGGTCCAAAAGGTCATGTGATCCAAGAACATACTTTGTACAGACAACATTCAGTTCTGTCAAGCCGTTTAACATAAAAATTGAAGGGTGTTATCGAGCCAAATCCTTCTGTGTTTTGTCATATTTTATTGGACAGGGACACTGTTTGGACTTTACTCTCCATCAGCTGTGTGAGTACGTTTTCCAGCTGAGAGAGCTGCTTCAGAGATTTTTGTTTTATTTTTGTTTATCCTCATGTGCGATTACAAAATATCTTGTAAATGCATCAATTCAGAATAGAGATTTTTAACTGTTATCCTTTTGATAATTAATTTGATAGACTTTTCAGCAACTTGTCAGAGAACTTTAAATTTATATGAAAACTAATTAGAAAGTCATAAAAGTTTTCTGACAAGTTGCTGACAAGTCTATCAAATTATTCACTTGGAAATGTGCTTTCCCACACTACAATGATTCTCAGATTGCAAATTTAAACTAATTAAATCTGTAAACATTCTTTACAGATCTGCAAAACATGTGACTGCATCAAATCAACATGTTTACCGACTTTACTGACATGATCTTTTAAAAAATTATATTTTTAAAACGCATAGGTATAAAACAGTGAATACAAGGGTTGAGTATATGAGGGCTTTCAAATACAAGAGTAAACCTGGGTGTAGTATATTTCTGTTTGAGGAATTGTGAGTTGAAGTGGTTCTGATCCAGAGGCTGAAATGTGCCTCTACAGCCACTTTGCTTCTTTCTACGCAGAGTGAAAAGACCAGGGATGTGTGTAAAGCACTGGGGCTCTAGGAAACAAGCAGATATGGTAATTATATTTGTGCCACGGTGTTAAGAGAGTTAGAAACTAATTAACTAAAGAAAAGTTAAAATTAAATCACTAAGGGTAATGGATGGTACAATATTGATATTCATTTCTATTACCAAACTTATAGAGAACCCAGGATTTCTCAGAAACCTATTTATAATATTTATAACTGATAGCCATAACATATCCCTACTCTATTATTTAATTACCTCATTACAGCAACATAAATTCTTCAAATGAGAATTTACAGTGAGAAAAAAACACTTCAGGAGTTTCTCAGGGAAAGTGGCAGCTGGTTTTGACAGCCCCACAGCAGGAAGGAATTTAACACATCACTGAAAGGCCAGTGCATGCTGCACTATAAGCTTATTAATAAGACACACAAACTTTGTAGCTCTTTACTGTACGATATCTGTGTGTATACACAAACTATACACACAGTGAGTTTTCTAGTCAAGGAAATCCCCAGCTCAGTTCACACAGATTTGTTGAACACACTTTTCATGCGATTTTTATGAAAGTAAGGAATGAAACCAATTAATTGCATTTTTTAAGAAATTACTGTAAGGATGAATGTTGTTTCTGCACAGAAGTGAAGGTGCGCACTGGGAGAGAAAACAAGGCCACCTGTGTCTAATACGTCTTGTCGTCACTGTCGAAAAGTAAAAGTAGGGTTTTAAATGCTAAAAGCTGCTGCTCATGGAAAATGTAGGCTCTAGCCAACACCTTAATTTCCTCCTTTCATGCTTCTTGTCTGTACCAGTTCATCTCTTCTCATTCTCACGTAGCTTTTGTTTTGTAAATCAAATACCTTATCCATAAAATATAAATATATAAAACTGTTTTGGATTTCATGTACTTTTGTGCAACTGTATGGTGCCTGATAAAATTCCTGTCTTACTGTATCTACTTACTTTTGCTGCCTGAAATCTTCCCGCCCCTTATTTTTATCTAAGCTTACTCTCCCCTTCTCCTGCTGTCCCTTCTTTGCTGCTGCCCCTTAGCTTTCCCCTTATGTCATTTTTATTATGATAAAATGACAAAGGAATTTCAGCCTAACAGTAAGAGTGCCTCCTCCTCATACCAAAACACCCTCTCACATATATCTTAACATGACCTCATCCATTCTGGGAGGAGAAAGCAGATTTAAGTGTCAAGGACCGCGATGGTTTAAAAGAAGGCGAGGAGCAGGAAGAGGATCACAGTGGCGTTACAGTATTCCCATGGCAAGGTCGGAAACAAAGAAGCAGAGGAGTAAATAGCAGCAGTAGGGTCAGAGAGTCTTCCAGTGGTGTGAGTGATAACCAGTGATAAAAGTCTTAATCAATGCAAATTCAATGGAGGGGCTCAGTTCACTGGTATACTAATGAGTCCCTCTGGCCCAGCATCAAATCACTTGTGGGCTCACTACGCTGTTCCTTATGAAGCGGGCGAAGACAGGTCTAGATTTATTTTATTATCTTTATACACGCTCGACCTTGACCCTTTATACTCCATATCCTATTAGTCTGAAAGTGCTCCCATCTCATGAGACTTCACAGATCAGATCCAAAGCCTTTCTGCTCCTTTTAAGCCATCATTCTTCTCCTCTCCACTCCTCTTGCCTTTTGTCCTGAACTATTCTTTTTTTTATTTCAGATCATGACGGTTTTTCCAAACCATTTCCCCCCCAATCTCTGTCTCCGGTGCTTTCTCTCAAAGTTTATGCCTCACTCTCATTCTCCTCTCCCCCCTCTTGTGGTTGCTATCGCTCACATCCAGGCCTCATATTTCATTCTGACTCTGCCTCTCATTAGGGCCTCTATCTCACTTGTCCACTCATCTCTTTCTCTTTTCTTTAGCCCCCCCCTTTACTAACTCTCCCCTCCCTCTTACACTTCATCCTCCCCTGTTTTTACTGTTTATCCACTGCCTATCCCCCCAGTGCCACTTTTTCTTAACCTTCTCTCACACGCTCCTCCTCTCCCTTTTTCACTCCTCTACTTTCATGCGGCATTAAGTCAGTGAGCAGTGTATAGAAGCCATATTAACGCAGAGAAAGAAAGAGAAGGAGGGAGGGACATGGACAGAAAGATTTCAGGTTTCTCGCTCAGAGTTTTCTGTGTGCTGACACTGACTGGCAGTGACTGGAGGAGGTCATCTATCTCCTGGGTTTTCTCTCTCGCCTCCTCCCACCCCAGACAGCTAATTCAATATGTTGAGAACAGGACAGAGCGCTGTTCCTTTGTCAACAAATTTCATTAAGCAACATTAGCAGCGCTATCAAAGAGGTGACAGGGAGGAAATGATGGATTCAGATTAGAATATGGAAAATGAAAGTGCTGGAGAAGCAAAAGGGCTAGCGTGTGTGTGTGTGTGTGTGTGTGTGTGTGTGTGTGTGTGTGTGTCTGTGCATGCGCACAATCTCATACTTGCCACACTTGTCCCCAGCCACTTAACAGGCAGAATTTACATAACCCATTTGAATTTTCATTATTTCTCTTGGAAGGAGTTTGTAATTGGATTTTTTTCCCACAGAATTTCTTGGCCCACACTTATCCAAGAGGAGAGGAACACTATTAAGTTACTGTACCTTTTGAAGTATAGTTAAAGGTGGGCGTGGTTTGGAAATTTTCTGTCCTCAAAGTGGTATTAACATTTTGTGGAAAAGAGCCATTTCTGTATTACTTTCCTTACATCTAAGTATTTGCGTTTGTAAATGAATCCATCTAAGAAAAAAAATAATAAAACATTCAAATGGAAATCATTAGCCACTCATCACTTTCACCAAATTCTCACTTCCCAAAATGATATGACAGTGCTAAAATATAAATGTATGACCAATTAAACAGACTTAAATAAGGCTACAGAGGGATAACATCATGGTGAGTAATGTTGCTCCTTTTGGAAACAGAAGAAGACGATGAAGAAACTTGAGAGACGTGAAGGGTTAGGGTTAGTGAAGTCACTAAAAGGCGTCGCACATTCAGTGAGAACGTCATGAGAGAGCAGGTGAGAGAAACAATGAACAGACACTTTGAGGATTATTGAAGACAAAGAGGTACTTACTAAATATGAGTATTTTCTTTGTCTGATTGAATACAGTCACTGTGAGAACAGGAAAAACCACAGAACAGGTGGCGTCTACTGACAAATTCCCACAAACCTGGATCAATTAATAATTCAAAGTTTGTTTTAGTGGGTGAGGTTTGCCTTTATAGGAAAAGATTCACAGACCAGTATTTAAAAAGGTTTTCAGACAATGACTTACTCTGTTTAAATCTGGCCTGGTGCTAACTATTATCAAATCTGACCAAATCAGTCCAACTGCTTTAATAATCTGCGTAAAACAAAGCGTGGGTTAACGAAACTGTATCTGTTTTGTGACAAAATACCACAAGAAAACACTCCCCAACTATTTTCTCAATGCAAAGCTATTTAGCTTTCTATCCATTTAACTGGATAAAATGTTCTTATTAGTTATTAGTTATGAGCTTGTACTCATCAGACGTTTAATATCAAATGATTTGCTCAGTGATTGGGGGCAAATCAATCCCAAGTAAAATAGTTTCTGAAATAGGCTTTGTTTCCCCCTTAATGTCAATCTAAGGCAGCCTTAGATTTTGTTTGTCAGTCTGAAACTTTTGCAACTTGATTTACTGCTTTTCTTCCAGTGCATGTAGAGATGCCCTTCACCTCCAAAAAAACCATAGAACAGAAATATGCGGATACAAAACAGTAAGAAAAGAATGAACTTGAGTGGCACTGAGTATAGCACATACCTCCACCAAGGCCAAACCATCCTACATATTTGGTGCATCAAATTGTACAAACTCATAGATCTCAACAATATGTCTGATTTTTTACATCACGATCCATACATACACTTTTCTGAGAAACTGACGAAAGAGTCCCAAAATGCCCTATTTTGTAATGTTAAGGATAGTGATAAAAGAAAAATTCCAAACGAGTGATATTTTGTTGCTGCTTGCCTTGTTTCGACTATTATTCCTAACATTAAAAGGAACATTTTCAATATAGCTCATTCCTGCTAACAACTTTTACCTCTTATATACAGTTAACTTCAAAATTTTTCACACACTTATTTAGACTTAATCTGACGTTTCCACTCAACGTGGAAGATATGTAAACTCGACCTTTCAGGAACTGAAGTGTTGGCAGCCTGCACACCGGGAGTGCGTCACTGCTGCCGTGTTTCTTCTGCTTAACTGTTTAACAGCTACAACAGCAGCAGCAGAAAGAACAGCAAAGAAATGTTTGACTTCACAACATTGAGCCTGACACAGCTTCAGTCATACAGGTGGAAAAAAATCGCTTATGTTTGGTTACATTAATGAAAATGTTTCAGAGCTGTGCATGATGATCAGCCAGTTTACAAAACAGGTTCTGTTCAAACACAGAAATGCAGCAACACAACGATTTTAAGCCAGCAGCTGTTATGACACTTGGCAACCTCACATCTGTCCAGTAACAGTATAATATGTATAAGGTGTTTGCGTACACACACGTACACACACACACGTACACACACACACACACACGTACACACACGTACACACACACACACACACACACACACACACACACACACACACACACGTACACACACACACACACACACACACACACACACAAACACACACACACGTACACACACACACACACGTACACACACGTACACACACACACACACACACACACACACACACACACACACACACACACACACACACACACTGGTAATCCCTCAAATTGTCTTGTGATTCATATGGTTTCTTGTGATTTCCAACGGTTTTCCCTTTTCCCCTCCCATCCCTCGTCTGGCTCTCTGACAGCTACAGGCAGCAGTGATGGAGTGAGTGTGTGTGTCTTATTGTTTGTCATGAAAATAGAATTTCAGCAGATGGATGGAGAGATTCTGGAGGTGCAATGCAATCTAAAAGAAAGTATGCACAGAAAGAATGGATTGTTATGGTTACCAGCTTCCTCTTTCCTAAATGAGGGAGTAAAAGACTTGACTGATCTTTTGTGTGGGTGTGTGTGTGTGTGTGTGTGTGTGTGTTGTGTGTTGTGTGCGCATGTGGTATCTGTGATATGTTGGCATGTGTCCTAATATAGTCTGACTTTGTGTGTGTGCTTGACGTTTGGCTTGTGTGGGAGGTGAAATGGGGTGAGAGCAGAAATTCATTCCTGTATTGACTACAAAGGAAAGCAAAAACCTGCGCAGAAATGAACCTTAATCTGATATTTGCAATCAAAAGCACACTTCACTACCTACACACTGATGCGGACGGATTATCTTGTTTAGTGGATGCATAAATGACTGTTTGCATACCACCCTCTGTATGTAAGATATTTAAACAGACTCTGTATGTGTGTGTTTTTAACAGAGTGACAGGGAGAGAATAAAAGAGAGAGTGTATTTCCCATATTAATACTCCTCTCCTCCGCCTCCCTCTGAGATGTTGAGTGATGCAGAGATGATGAGCCAAATTTCCCCATGGGGATTATGAACAATTCATGTTGTTTTATCTATATTCATATTATTTCATCTTTTCTTATTTTTATCTTATAAGCTCATGAATATGTATTCTGTTTTGATAGGATGTTCTCTGCATTTTAAGGACATCTATCTATCTATCTATCTATCTATCTATCAAGTGTATTCCCCTCCTCCTAGACATTTCGATGCAAATGACAACAATACATGATCCTCATTTTTAAAAAGTTGGTGCAATATGATTGAATTACATTACATCTTTAATAAAATAGATTTTATTTAAAAAATGTATTATCTCCTTTTTATTTCACATACTCAATATGAAACCCCTCAGAAATGTATGTCTTCTGTCACACAAACAATAGTAAACATGGGCAGCTATGCAGCGCATAACATTTTGGCCAGCTTTGTACACAGCAGTCCCAACATTTCTTTCAGTGTGGGATTTTTTTTTTTCATTGGACAGCTAGAAACAGCGTGTGATTGGACAATGTATATCTGCCATTAACTAAATCACAATCGCTTAACTTCAATGTGTCAATACTTATGATATTTAGGGAATCTGAGATTAATAAATACAGCAAAGGGGCTATTAAAAGCATGTTAATGTTATGTTGGGATACAGCAATTACTAATCCAACACCATATGTGGCTGAGATTCAACACACACACACACACACACACACAATGTCACACTGGTATTCTGCCCAGAAGGGTCTTTTCTAATAACCCTCTGATAAGAAAGCGTTTATATGGATCCTGAAGTTCATCGACACGTTTAATACAAAAGAAAAGCCTCTGCCAACTAATGACAACTGCCT
Organism: Seriola aureovittata; assembly: GCF_021018895.1. NCBI lineage: Eukaryota > Metazoa > Chordata > Actinopteri > Carangiformes > Carangidae > Seriola > Seriola aureovittata. The sequence continues at coordinate 15,978,480 of NC_079371.1, forward strand.
CTTGATCTAATCCACTCCTTCATTAGTTAAGGGCTGAATGAAGGAGGAAACAGAGAGCGACACTGTAATGGAGAAGTGTTTTACCAACTTGACTGATGCCTAATTAATTTCTCCCCATCTTTGTTCAATAGAAACTATAATTATGTGTTTGGTTTATTAAGAGCTCGGCCGTGGGAGTTAAGGGAGTGGATGAGTGTGTATGGAGAGAATCAAGATGTATTTTCAGATCTTAGGACTGTGTCGACAGCTTTACACTGATTTCCATTATTGGCTCTCTGTTTCCTGTTTGTGTCAAATATACGAAAGCATTTCTCTCTATCCATGTCTTTTTTTCAAGTATCAATGTATTTAAAAACAACTTCCTCTGCTGACTTGAGAGTGTACCTATTGGGTGGTTGTATCACCGTGTGCATCTAATGAATATCTTTGTTTCTCTTCTATTCAACCACCCATCTTCTGCCCCTTTTCGATGCTTTACGGTCATCTTTGATAAGAAGTTAAAGTTAAAATGCCCCACAATGTCCAGTATGCTCTCTCTTAACTTTCACTCTGTAACTTTTTCCTTTTTTTTACCCTCCGTTTTGACTGCATGTCTACTGCAAATAAACTTCATATAATGCACAGGGATGCAGGATTTCTCAGGGCAGAGCTGATGCTGTCAAATATCATGCAGATTAGGTATTTCTGCCTCACGCTTGCTGACAACACCAATTTTCTTATTGTCTGTGTGTGTGTGCGTGTGTTTGTATGTCTGTGTGTGTGTGTGTGTGTGTGTGTGTGTGTGTGTGTGTGTCTGTGTGTCTGTGTGTGTGTGTCTTATATCTTATCTTTTACACGCACTTCTCTCTCTTTGCTCTATCTCTCACCCATATTATGTGCTGTCAACAACCTTCATATCCATCATTGCCCAGTCCAACTATCTCCCTTTCTGGCTCCTCTGCCTTTCTCCTATTTCTTTTGTTTACCTTGCCTTCTTCAGGCTGGCTGTCACAGGAGAATATGCAAAGATGACCCGCTGACCTTTAAAGGAAGGCATGCCAAATTCATTGAATGACCATAAACTAGGCCTTGGCAATATGGCTAAAATTGTTATGACGGTAAAAACTACATATCAGCCGTTAATGATAATTATTGATAATATTTAATGACCTATCATTAAACTAAATTATATAACAATACAATTAGCCCAGGACGAAATGGTTGAAATCCATACCACAATGTAAATAAAAATATGTTCTGTTCTGAAATTGATGCAATAGGACTAATGAGGCAACATTACATATAAAATACTCAATTGTTAGACATGTAATATACTCTCTGCTATATTTCATATATTATTCTGTTTCCTCTATTCTCTCCAGCTTCTTCCTCATAATGGAAGTCTTAAACTCATGAAGTTTAACCTCATCACACACACAAGCTGCAGAAATGTACCAGTCAAAACACACACACACACACACACTCACTCTCTCACACTCACACACACACACACACACACACACACACACACACACACACACACACACACCTCAAGGAAATACAGATGCATGGGAGGGAGAAAGTTGGAGGCCACCAACAACAGCATGATAGAGCTACACACAAAAAATAATGAGGCTGTGTTAAGGACAGAACAAATGAAGGGGTGTGAAGGCTAGAAAGATTTGAATCGATGAAAGACACTGTGGGACAACACAGCTGAAACTGCAGCCAGTGGCTGAATAGGCAGTGGCTGCTATGCCAGATTTCCTCCCAAATGTTGATTGATAACTCGATGATTTTGATACAGAATGCTGCCACTTACAGTTATAGCTTATACTGAGAAAAAAAATCTATACAGTCTATTCTGTGTGATACATAATAATGCATAACAAGTCTTGCTGAAAAATAGCAAGCTGTTACATTTATTGCCAGAAGTTTCCCCAAAACAGCAAGAAAATGAGAAAAATGGCTCCTTTACAGGCAAATGCCTCCTTTAAAGACCAAAAATTATAATAGCATATATCATGTACAACATATTATGGATTTCCTTTCCAATTACTTAATCTCTAAATAATTAGATGACCCTGGTTCAATCAATATGCTATGGACACACTGTCACAAGCATTTGGGCTAAACAGACTGCAGACTATAAATAAACATATGGTATAATGTGAATAAAAGTTCTTCACTTTGTAGTTGGCCCACTGCGAAGAGCTACATGACTTCACTACAAATTGATTTATCCATATGCATCATATCACATCCAGATAATGACAACACAGTGCTATAGTGTGTCGGAGGCTAATCACAACAGACTCTGTAAGCACTGAATTACAGAGCAGTGTCACACGTTTTGGAGGTCACAGCTTTAGGCACGGTACATTAATGTGGCAACACAACTTAAATGCGAAACCGCGACAGCAAAACCATGCAAATGAAGAATGATTTGCACTTACCGTTTGTACTTGAAAGTCATTTTCGTCCGTGTTGGGCTGAGAGTCGTCCTTGACGAATCTTATTCCGACTGTAAGGATGAAAAATGTCCTGCCTACTTGTCACAGTATCCGGCTTCAGTGGAGAGGCCGCTGCTGGTGGAGAACAGCGGCTAAAGCTAAGCAGTGAAGCTAAGCAGGCTAACGCTGACACAACGGCGTGTCCCTCAAAAGTTAACTTTATGTCACAGTAATTTGCTTCTTCTTATGCAGGTGACTCCTGATGATGAGGGTGTTTCCTCTATTTCGAAAACGAAGTTTTTCCACTTGTCTTTCAGTTTTGCAACCACGGCATTAATGCAATGTAGCCAGAAGGTTACAGGTGTGTCGATGTCTGTTTCCCTCGGGGGCCAGTGTTTCCCGTCACGCCCTCCTCCGCTGCTGGGGTCTGAGTTGGCTTGGTTAAACCATGGACGGATTATGAGACGATGGTCGCCTGAGCACAAACAGGTAGGCCCCTCACCCTTCCTGTAGGACCCCCAAACTGAAAGAAAAACAAAGTTGTTGTTAGTTTTTTTTGTGGTGGTTTTGCATCTCTTCTGGATTGTTATGCATCACTTTGTGGTCACTTTGTCTTTTAACTGAGCTCTGTGACTTCAGTCGTCACTTCATATGAGGCACTGGTTCAGAGGCCCCCTGTCCTCTCAGGCCCCTGGGCCTGGCCGTGGTATGCCCGTTCGCTACTCCAACAACAGGTCAGGCGCAGCAGAGATAACAGGTTGGGGTTACAGTAAGGTGAAGGGAATAAGGCATTGACAGGGAAATTGATTTTGACACAACTCCTGGTTTCATAGCAACAACATATTCAGGTTCAAATGCAGAGAAGGGGCAAGAAAAGCACAATGGCATGCTGGGAGCTCTCCTCTTGTGTAAATTTGGGAACATATCATTTCAGCATAAAGTATATTCATTATTTCTATCATGCACTTTTCTTTCAGATACACTTCCCAATCAGACACTGTGCAGCGTCCCATGAGGCTGACAGTTACCTATGGTTTGAAAGAGGACGCTTTTACTGGAATTGCTTGCTATGATTTTCCCAAAAAAAAGAACAAAGCAAAGATTGCTGATATCAGAATACAAAGTTTGCAAGTTTATGCAATAAATATCATCAGGACTGTTGGATTCTGTGATATCCTTCGGACTCATTGAAAACACACAGTTCACATATTTCCATGAGAAATAATGAGACAATTTAATTTCACTGTTCTACACCGAAACCTAATGGGACCATCTGATCTTACCAAACTTGTCTTTTTAATTTCTTCCAAAAACAACAGGTTACCAGGGCAACAGCTGCAGGAGTATTTGATTCTTTCCGAAATGCCTGACTATGGTAACACTTAAAAACATAAGATTTTAGGCTACATATCTATACATCATTTTCTTCAAATGTCTTTTACAAGTTTGAAATCCAAGCAAAGTCAATTTTGATGTTTACCAAGCGGGGGACTGTGTGAGGGACAGTGTTGTTATCAAGGCTGGATTACCAACCACTCAATGTTGGCAAGGACAGAATCAACTAAAATGGATCCAGTTTTAAATCCTCATGTCTTATCCCTGTCTTGTGGAGGGACCCTGTTTCATCTAGTTTTAAAACCCTAATGTGGTAACATGTTTCAAAATGCAACTATGTTCAGTCAAATTACTGTAGTATATTTAACACAACATGATTCCAGCATTGAGTACTGCTCAGTCTTTGGAGTATAATTATGCTGCAACAGGATACAATACGCAGAAAGAACACAATGTACTTTAGTACAGTACAATGAGTACTGTAGGTGTAGTGAGTGGTTAGTAGGGGCCCAACAATGACGTTTTTGCCCCAGGTCCTCCTAATAGTTTACTGTAATCCAGCAGTGGTTGTTGAGCCGTAACAGTTCTTCTCAGCAGAATACCCAGGTGACAATGTCTTCATTATTATTCTGTCTGAGAACAGTGCAACATGTCATGATAAACCCGAATCATACAGTAGCATAATCAGACACACATCGCCTCTGTTGACAATATTATCTATCTTGTCACTTCAGTGTTTTCTGAGTGTCTCTGAAAAACTGATGACCTTTATGATTTTTTTTTCTACTCTGTCATTCTAATTGAATCTGAATTAAACATAATCCAGTGTTTGATATTTGACCTATGGCCCAGATCAATCTGCTGAGACACACACACACACACACATACGACAATACAGAATAGCCTTTATGTCAGGCCTTAAATTTTAGTTTTGCCACTTTGTGCTCAGTCTACCAAATCAAAGATAAAGAGTGGACAGTGAAATTTGTCTACAAAGTCAGAATTCGACATCAGTCCCAATCTATATATGTTGACTTGTTCAAGCTCAGCCGATGGATCCACTCTCTATGGTTTACCATGTATTCAAACGTGGCCTTGACTTTCTCATAAGCACCACCATTAAGCGTCTGTTATGGGTTTAAAAGTGATAAGTCTCTACTCTCTCTTTCTGCTTCTGAAACTATTGACAAGGCCAGCAACACATTGATCAAGGATATCTCAATGGTAATTTTTTAAATGAGATTTCATTCACCATCACAATCCAAATCCAGAGAATTTGAACAAACTCCTTGTCAAAAACTTTATAGACTTCTGAAGCTCTATCCCCTGATGTTGTAGCCTGACCCTATTCCTCTAGTGAGTGCTGTTGCAGCCTCCCTGTCAGACGCTCGCTTTTTCGTCCTTCATGCTGCTTGCTTTTTATTACCCACTCTTATGGCCACTGCCTTTATGGGTAGAATCATTATTTCATTTGAGTTACAGAAACACCTCCAGTGTAGATTGCAATAACTTCTTTCAAAAGCCATTGAAAGGTGATTGGAAATGATGACCTTCCAGTTACAGTCTTATTTCTTTAGCCTTTCACATTCCAACAATTCATTCTGTAATGTAGTTTATATTTAAACTGCAGGTTTGCTTTAGTTATAGGCTGTTTTACTGCAGTTTGATCTGTGCAGCCATCCACCACTATATTCCAAGGGTGATAAACCCACCTTGTACTTGTGTTGAAACCACCGTGGTTTGTGGTAATTTGTTGTTTTTTATCAGTTTGACCTGTTGCATTAGGTTTCTGTACCTCCCTGCAAAAGGGTTAGTGATATTTACTCCATTTATTGGATTAATTTATTACTATATATGACATTGTTAGATCTTTAACACTGATGCATCAGTGGGTATGTAGCCCTCCTGCCTCCTCCAAAGGGTCAGACAATAAATCTGAGGGGTCATGATAAGACTAATAAAGAACAGAAGAAAAATAAGGTACTGCAAAAGTTCTAAATTTCTGTCTGAAGTGTTGTGCGGTAGAAGTATTAAGTTGTACAAAACTGAAATACTTGAGTAGTGTAAAGTACAATCATCTGAAAATAACAGTACTTGACTTCATGTGCTGAGTTACTTTCCACCTGCCTTGTATGAACTACTGTGTAGCTTCTACAGTGTTTCCTACATAACAGTCACACTTGTTTGTCTTTGTTTTAACAGTTGCTTTACTATCATATGTATTGTCTTTTTCCTGCCTCATGTGTTGTTTTGAAGTTACTAGATGCTCATAAACCGCCAGTGTGGCACCCCTGGCTGTGTTTCATTTGTTTTCCTCTACTCTCCTTTTCTCTCCTCTCCCTTCACCGGTGATTCATTTGTTTTTCTGGTGAAAGAGATGAGGGCAGGAGAGGAAGGCGTCTTCACGGGTGGCTGCTGTGGTAACAGAAGTTGGGGATTAGATTTCACACTGTGTGTGTTTGCACATGTGTAAAAAGTTATTTCCAGGTGTGTGTGATAAGAGAATGTGAAAGATCTAAGTCAGGGCCCCAGGTAGAGTTTATCACTGCCTCTACGTCTGGCTAACACACGATATTCATAGAGCATAACAGATCCTGTCAGGCTCCACTCCTCACCTGGTCAATTATTTCTCTGTTTGTCATTGAGCTTCTTTATCTTTTATTACTTTAACCAGGTCATACACATTTTATCCCAGAGAAATCTAATCTTTCATTTTGCCATGAGACCCTGCTGTTTGCTAATTTCAAAAATAATCAGAAAACTATCTGAGCTTTTTACTATTCAGGGATGTTTTCTTTGCTGACAGCACCAGTATAACTGAAGTGCTGCTGTAACCATGCAAACCATTTAACCTGTCCAATGCCCTTGTAGAGAGGCTTTGATGCTGTTTGTGTCTGTGTGACATGTAATGTATAAACCTGCCTGACCCTGCTGCGGAGCTCCTAGAGAGACAGTTAACAGGCTGTGTTGTCTTCCGATGTTGTATCCCTCTATCTGCGTGCCTCTCAGTGCGTGAATGTTTTCAACTTACAGCTTTCTGAATCGTTGCCCAACAAAAGGACCTCTGGCAGAAGCAGCCATGTTGTGCCTGTCCAAAACAATTTGGGTCACACCCAGAGAAACAGATAAGAAGGGTGCTCTGAGACTCATCCTGAGCTCATGATGCAAAGTCTGAAGAGAGTTGAGGAGGAGCAACCGAGTGAAGGGGCAGTAGAAGTGATATAAAGTCAGAGGATGAATAAGTGCAGGGACTGAACTAGAGATGTAATTCAGCATTTTAAAGCTGTAAGGGAAGTGAAGAGTGGGATGAGAGAGGAAGCTTGCAGTCACAACAGGTTTGGGTTGTGGGAGCAAGAAAAAATGAGAAAATCTGACAAAGACAGAAAGCGCCAAAGAGAAAGAATAAAGTAAAAGAAGAGCGAGAGTGAGCATGACAGGCTGGATGAGCAGACCCTGGGATGAATTGAGCCCAAGTAAGACCAAGTGAGAAGTGGGAGCAAAACTGAAGTTTGTGTAGGTTTACATGTGGAGGGAAAGTGAGAAAATATATTAGTAACACGTGACTTGGTCAAAGAAGGGATGGGAGAAAGTCAGAAAGAGACATAATGACACTGCCTGCAGAGACCCTACAAAATATCATGCACCTTTAAATTTGATGTTTTTTTTAGTTCTCAATAAGTTGAAAACTTTAGGGGTTGAGCTGACCCCCAATTTCAATTCTATGCAAATTAGTATGGTAGTGATAAAGTATAAACAAAGGTGTTCCACCACTAAAAATACACCGGAGTGGAATCTGCTATCACTCCCAAACTTGTTGATTAAATGTTTTACACTGTAAAAGGGAGATTATATTATTGAATAGGCCGAAAAGCAGTTGATGAGCTTAGCAAAAGTTCAATCAGGAAAACTATCTTTATGCTTACTCTATTTATTACATGTTTTTCTCTCTCTATTTCCATCTCTGCTACCAATCTTATCATCTGACTTATATGGGGCGATTACACTTTTCAATTCAAGCATTCAGATTTTGCCTCGACCTCAGAGAGCCAGTCATCTCCTTGCTGTCAAACCGTTCCTGTCTCTGCTGCTGTCTGCTGTCACTTTAGTGTCAGACTGATGCAACCGCCTCCACCAGTTTCCATTAGAACCAGCTGTTCAATGGTTCCTTCCAGTGGGTTTATCAGAAACGCTGCTCCACATGACATCCATCCAGATATTCAGCTGTTCTTCAAGACACCATCCGCAGTATATTCCTTTACAGCTCATGGCGAGACTCCCCCTGTGAAACGATGGTGTCACAATGGCGTCTAATCGCCACCATCTTGTAGTCCTGTTGCGCACTCTGAGTCAAATGTATTCATTTAATTACCCCTGTTATAGAAATATAATTATATGATGTGAAAAGAGCAGAGACTCATTTGCCAGAATTGTGGACAATTACAAGCTGCTGGGCAGGCAGCAAAGACAACTGAGTTTCCTGTGTGGTTCAGCTGTATGCAGCAGGACTCAGGCATGAATCTACAACACTAACCATCCCCTGAAACCTGAATTTGAGTTTTCTCCTCTCTCTCTATTGCTGCAAAATTCAAAAAGAAAGCAAAAGATTCTGTCTCCCTTGTGCAAAAGACCTCCTCAAGTAGACTTAGTGGGCTCTTTATATGTGCACCTTTTTTATATGTTGGATTTTCCTTGTGTGTTGTATTTCTTATATCATACTCGAGTTCAAGGGCGGTTTTCAAGCCTTGGGTAAAGCTTTTACACAGGGATCAATCTTCTCTACAGGCTCATTCTACTAAATAACTCACATACTGACAATTGTTGCCTCTTTTATCGTTGAAGTGCCAATCATTCCAAATACTGTAAAATATAGTTTTGTAGAAATATACATACCAGTTGTCTTGGCATAACAATTGGTGTGTCAGGCTGCACTTGAACTTTAAGAAGCTGCCGGCTGAATGCTAAATGCTTCCTTGTGGAATATTAATACATTTTTGATCAGGCATGCCAAGAATCCATCTTTTAGATTGACTGTTTTGGTATGAGGCAGGGTGTGCTCTTTGGGGATTATTTTGACCTGCACCAAAGAAAATGAAGGGAACACATATAGAGATGGATTGATAGATAGAGAGGGGGGAGTCTTCTTAATTGGCAGTCAGAGACTGTCAGTGTCAAATGTTTGAAAGAATGAGTGATTTGTTCAGGAGAGAAAGAGACTGATTTAGACTGACAGTATCCGCAAATATGAGACAAATTTTGAGGAGCTGTGTTGGAGCATTAATTTGATCATATTAAACCGTCTCGCTGCAGGGTTAATGTGTTGGCTGCTCACACTTTGGGAACCTTATGTCCTCCATTCTTTACTTACCTTCTTTCTTCCTGTTATAATGGGGGGTAAGAGCACTAAATCCATTATAATGTCCCCAAATTTTGCTCTTAGTATATATGAAGGCGACATATACAGTACATGCTACCACAGACCACATAATATGATCACAGGCAAAATAGAACAACAAGTAACAATTTGTGCACATATACCTGTCAGCAAAGTTCAGAGATAATAAAATGTAAGGGATGAGTGGGTTTTTTTTTTATAGTCATTCTCTGCGGATCCAAAGTGTAATTAGCTTTCATGGCTTCAACTTCCCTTTGAGAAAACCTCGATAAGGGTAATCTATTTCCTCCCATTCTGAGGCAGCTGCGAGCCCACCACTGTGGTCATTTAAAGAATTTCCTCTCTGTCACCGTGGGTAGAGAAGGCCCTGTATCTTATCAAGCTGGGAAGCAGTAATGACCATGGATACGTTCACACCTTTACTCTGGATCATCCGCCAAAACAGAAAATAACACCCTGGCATCATTTTATGTCCTTATGTCTTCACTCTGCCTTATTACAACAAACAAACAAACAAACAAACAAACTGACTCGCCATTGATTCCTGATTGGACAGTTTCAGTGACCTATCATCCTTCTACCTTGGCACCAAATCATGTGCTCAATATGTTTTTCTTCTCTGCTGAACTAAGAAGCAAAGAAAAAAAGACACACTTATATGTGATCATTGGTCAAGGCTGAAACATGGTTTCTTCTATCATAAAAAAACAGACGCTTGTGTTCAATTTTTGCTGGCTTTGGCAGTAAAATCAGACAAAAGTATATAGTTTAGCTTTGTGTCCAAACAAATGTCTCATGCCCAAATCGCACAACCCTGTGGTTACCCGAGATTGTATTCACACCATAAAGAAAGCACAATGTAGTTAATTGAAAATGACTTAAACTGTCTCAGGGTACCGGCTTGCTCAGTATCTGAGTGTGATTGGCCACATTTTTCAGCACCTCAACTGCTCTGCTTCATTGCACATAATGACCCCGACACAGTGTCAAACATCCCCCCCATGGGGGGCTTTTGTTTCTGGTCCTGGTCTCTGGTGAGGAACTCCTCCTGAGAGAGCCTCTCGAACTGCCTGAGTCAAGAAACCTCTGTGACCTTGCATGTTGCCTCTTCACAGCTACCCTAGAGGGAGGCCAAGCAGCTCATGGCGCTCTGCTGCATTGCAGTGCATCTCTCTTTTTGTGGTGTCCTCTCTAACAGTGGGCTGCCATAGGGAGATAACCTCTCTGTGTCATTGCCAGTCTATAACATTAAACTGTTTCCTCTGGAATATCTACTTGAACACTTGGGAATCTTAAGACCCTGAACACAACACTAGCAGCAAAGTGCAGTGTTGTTAGAGCCTCTCAAATGTTTTTTTCTGCACTACGGGTCTATGCTACGAAGTAACTCTTTTTTTTTTTTTTTTTATAAATATATATATATATTTCTATATAATATTTTTTTTCTATTCATTACTATCTTTCCTGTCCTTGGCTGTAACCTAACTGTCCGTCTTAAGCTTTGTGACTTGTCTGTCTTTCTAGACGAATGGATTGCATCACACTGTAGGAAAATTTATCAAACTTTTACTTCTGCTGACTACACTTTCTCTTTTTCCTCTCTCCCTTCTGATCTATCTCTAATTCTGTCTGTCTTCTCTTTATCTACAATATGTGTGTCAGTCTCAGACACTCTGACTTTGATGTACTTTTTCCAGAAAGCCTGTATTCTGAATTATGTTCGCTGTGTTCTTCCAATTTCATCTTGTGTGCTCAATTGCTGCGTTTCCCTGAGAGGTCTGTGATGTGTCAAGGTTCTGAGAAGGAGGAGTAGTACTCTACATTATTTACTTGAGGATCTTTGATTAGAAAGAAGAAGATATTCTAATGTATCTGGGAAGTTTTGCTACTCCCCACCGTTTTCCTGCGGTAGAGGTTTCAAAGTGGTTCCCTACATTTGGGTATTAATGTTGTTTGTCCTAATTTCAAGACAAAGATCAGCCAAAAGTCAGTCAGTCTCTGAGTTGTTAGGTAACGTTCTTTAGTTTTGAAGTGTGGTGAATGGCAACTATCAGCACCATGGACAGCTCCTCTGCCTGCAGCGTTTACTTGCTTCATTAAACCTCACAGAAGGCACCGCAAGACACCAAAATACTGGCAAGGCTTCTACATGTTAATGTGCTGAACACGCAGGTTAACTAATTACAAATTAGAGGTGGAAATAACGATTCCCTTCTAATTGTTTTATTCAGTTCACTTCACAGATTTGTCATTCACTGTGTAATTTGTTACAGAATCTGACGGTCTTCAGTTCAATTGTACGTTAAGTCAGTTGCTGGTTCAACCTGTTGAATTCAGTTCAGTACAAAACTGTTTCTGTGGCTTTTGTGGTCTTTCAGCAAGCTTTTAACAGGAAGTATTCATGGTATTCATTCAGTCACTAGTGAAAAGCTAAATGACTAAAAGCTTCTGATTCATGCAGAGACAGTGGTGATTCAGTGTAGTCAGCAGTCAGTCAGTGCTATCAGTATCATGTCCTCCAGTGATATCTCAGTGGAGAGAAAATCAAATCTAGCTGATTGTATAAATACATACACTTTGTATCATACATGATTGTTTTTTTTGTTTTTTTTTCAAATGCTGTGGTGATTTAGAACTTTTCCAAACCTTGACAACTCTGCTTCTCACACAGACATTAAGGAAAATGACAGAAAAAAAGGGGCACCCATCTCTTCACTTTGATATAAATGCAGTAGTGCCCGAACAACAGAGGAAAACATCAAAGCTGGATGGGGGTTGCTTTTAAAAGAGTCAGATATCTGTAGTGATTTAATGTGTTTACATGCTGAACGTTATCCCATTATTATTTGGATGCTAAATTAGTCCTTTTTTAGATTGGGCATGTCAACAACATATTCTGTTTACTGTCACTAAAGTCCTTGATGAGGAACTGATTAGGATATGTATCCGGCGTATAAAACCATCTGTCGGGATGCTGAGACATTTATACTCTTTATCCCATTTGCTGGTGGGTTTCATGCTCAGTGAGTTTTCTCTTTTCATCCTGTGTGGAACGTCAGATGTGTGATTGGATTTACGAATGCCCCCAAGAGCACCAAGCAGAAATCGGGAATTGTTGTGTGATGGAAATGCTACAGTTTGCAACATTTTTGCACCTTTCACAGTGGGACAGCCGAGGCAGATATAGGTAGATATCATCTCAGAGGCTGATGTGGTTTATGATCACCGTCCGTTCTCAGGCAGATTGACTGAGCTGTTCTCCGGAGTCGCTCGAGCAGAACTGAAGTTCTCGTGCACAAGTTAAGTTGGAGGTGCAAAGCTCATTAAGAAACAGTCTATCACACCCCACTGCTCACTTTCAAACATCTGCCGCACACTTCCCCTTCCTCTTCTCTTTCTCACTTGTTTCCAACACGCCTACACACACACGCACACACACACACACACACACACACACACACACACAAACACAACCACACAACTTTAATCTTGTTTCATAATTTTTTTTTCCATCTCTCCCCCACTCCTTCTTTTCCTTTCACCATCTGCACTTGCAGTGTGGGGGATGTATGACTGTAAATTTACTGCTGAGACACTGCTCCATTTTGCTTTGTTTCATATATTTTGATCTTTACTATTCAAAATTGGAGCCCCTGCAGCTGCTCTTATCCTCCATCTCTCAGAGCCCCCCTGGTGGATGCTGGGATTTAGAGAAAGAGAGGGAGAGGAAATCAGGAGAATAACTGCCTGAAGTGGGCCTGGATTGGATCCTTTGAGCTCAGAGAGTGGTGAGTCTCTGGCTAAGCTGCTATACACAATAAAAATGATGTTTGAAAGCACAGGCTTTCGTATCATTTGAAAAGAAAAAAGTAAAAAAGAAAAAATTTCCCTACCTCCGATGCTCTCTGTCATACATTTATCCATCCAACCACGCTGTCTGTTACAGTTTACATTATGGGGATAGATCGCTTTGCTACATCAAGTTTCTGTCTAGTATTTTCAAGTTTGTAGCGCTGATTAATCCATTAATACTTAAAATATACTCCCAGTGTCTTCAATTACACCTAAGGATATCTTGTTCCATCTCACCAGCTGCTTGGAGCAATTCAAGGAAAATGTATCTTTACTGGTGTTGTGCATATTGATCGCTCTCGCTCAAGTCTAAATGTAAATCAAAATGTAAATGTAAATAAGGCATTTGGCAGTAGCCGAAGGACAAATGATCGATCTCATTTCCAGGACTTGTCCCAACTTTGCCCAGATTTGCTGTAAATGTCAGGGGACCCGTTTAACACAGGCTACAAAACTATTAACATATACTGCATATAAACATCGTGTAAGAGCTCCTAAATGTCAAAATCAAGTGTCTCATAGTCATTCAGCTCATAAGCTGCTTATGAGCTGAATTCCACCACTCGCCCAGTGCGCCCTTTTACAAGATGGCACAGTGAGAGATGTGCTTTTAAACCTGGAAGCCTCATTATTTGCAGATGTTCTGCAGACTTTCACTTCTTTCCTTTATAAGGTTGTTGTGACTGTTTATTCCAGGATAAGATAAGAGGTTTTTCTTTCTTTCTCCTTTTTTATGCAATAAACATGTAAATATGGAAACAAAAATAAGCCCTTAAATGCAACTATTCTCAATTTGTGGCCCTCAAATCCCCATATGGCTTCATGGGCTGCCAGAGTAGTAGCTACTCTTTTGTCTTTTTCATAGCCTATAAAAACTGCAAACATGAGCTTAAGTCCGGAAGACACCTACAGAGTTTTCTCACTAAATAATATATTGTTGCAGGAGTGCAATTGCAAATGTAACAGCAAAGTAGAGCTCAATACAAAACTTAAATGTCAGCAACTTTTCCTGTAAAAAAAAAAAAAAAAAAAAAAGTACAAGTCTGGAATTCCAATCTGTTAGACCTTTAAAATGTGAGTTAAAGCATAGCATAAACTACAAAATAGAACTTTTCATTGGCTTCATTTGTTTTCTTTCTTCTATAATGTCATTTTTGGTTTGCAATGACTAAAATGAAAAAAGCTGGAGGTTATGAAAATGTATAATTTTTGTATTGTTTGTTAGTCCCACTAATTAGACTCTGCCTTAAAAGTGTCAGTCAGCGCAATGCTGAAAAGTGATTGGTGCCACCTGTGAATGTATAATATCAAGCCATAGCTAAAGTAGATTTCATGGACGTTGACAGTCACGTACAAAAGAGTAAGTGTTTTCCGCTAGTGGCCTTGGAACAGCTCACATCATTTTGTCACTTTCTGTATCACAAAACACTGAATAGAAAAGTTAGACAACTGCAGGGATCAGGATTGAATACCACAGGTCACGGTCACTAAGCCACAAATATCTTGACACAATAAAGTAGGAACTAGATGGTAAGTGTTAATAATAAAGATAATATCTGTGTATAAATCTGCAGAAAGACCAATTTCTTAATGGACTGGACTGATAAATTCTGAACCAGCTGCTACTGTAAATGACAAATGAAACAATTATTTTTATATTATGCACAAATTAGCTACAGTTTTTACCCTCTCAGGTAAAGTAAAAGCATCATACTGATTTTTTTTTTACTGCGAATGAACCATTACTTTATGATTAACTTGGAATTTATTACCATTTTTTGTCCTCAAGCAATGTAGAGTGTAATCCTATCCACCTGACAAATAGCTACTGAGGTTTTATTTGCTTTCACTTGGTTTGTATTATTACCACTTAGGGAGAGACGACAGAAATCTTAAAATTGATTTAATTAATTCACCATTCATCCATTTCATTCATTTGCCCACCCTGAGCCCGGTTCTGTTGGAGGTTTCTCCCTGTTAAAAGGGAGTTTTTCCTCCCCCCTGTCGCCAAGTGCTCGCTCTTTGTGTGAACTGTCTGGTTTTTCTCTATAATAAAGGTCTTGACCTTACCTTGTAAAGTGCTGTGAGATCATGTATATTATGATTTGGCACTATACAAATAAAATTAAATTGAATTGAATTATGACATTCAGAGCAAATTTGTAGAGACATACATGCAAAGGGAAAGTGATCCTAGATGGATTCAAGCACCAGATCTTCACCCAAGTTGTAATTTTATGTTCTCTGGTGTTCACCTGCTTCATTAAACCACACAGGTCTGCTGGAACAATCCTGATGTGTGTGTGTGTGTGTGTGTGTGTGTGTGTGTGTGTGTGTGTGTGTGTGTGTTTTAAGGGCATCACCAGACACAAAACACTGGCAAGGCTGCCACCTGTTCTTGTGACAACCATCCTCCACCCAGTTAATGCTTTAAACTTTGACTTTACATAATGTAGACAAACATGAGACACACACACACACACACACACACACACACACACACACACACACACACACACACACAAGTTCAAGCACTTGATATTTATTTTCTTCACACTTCCCCACTGCAGAAAACACAGTTGCAATGTAAAACTTGTCTTTGTGTTTAACCTGTTTCATTTTTAATGAGATTTGACTCTGGTCCGGGAAACAGAAAATACAAAGAACAACTTGCAGTGGGCCTGTAATGTATAGGGCTTAATTTTCCTGTAAGGAAAAAAAACATTTTAGCACTGAACCTTTGGTGACAAAACAATCCAGACTCATTAAATAGTACAATAAAGTATAGATGTACAATACAATGCTAGGTAAAAACAAAACCTACATTGCTCAGGCAGTGCAAAGCAGCAGGTCAAGAGGACTACAGAAATGCTGTTCTTGACTACATTAACCCTGGTCAGAGTTTGAGGCAACTGAAAAATATACTTTTTAGAGAACTGTGATGAAAAGCTATTTATGTGAAACTGGGGGCGATAAGGAGCTGCGCCAGTCTCCTGCGTGGCTTCCTTTGTGCAGAAACAGGTCAATAAAACAGACTCGAATTGAACCACAAAGAATAAAGGACAGTGTTTCCACCAGACAGCCGCACTCACCACAGACACCAACACGGACAGCTGTCTTCTGGCTGACCTACACTCAGACAAGAGACTTTCCAAAGTGAACAAAACTCCATCTCCATCTTTATACTCCCCCAAATTGAACTAGTTGTGACAGATCTGCGGGACGTTTCAGGCACCAAAACTGCGCTGATCTTACAGTTTATGTAACTTCATTGTGTTTACTGTGGTGGACACAGGAGCTTGAATTCCACAACAGAGGTGCGTGACTAAAATGAAATTTGTGTTTGTACACCCTGAACAGCGCTTCTTCGACACGGCTCCCAAATCCTGTCTGCGCTCTGGTGTGAGCATAAAAAAAAAAAAATCCCCCTGCTGAAAATCAATGACACGGTTAGTGCGTACTGGGAGAGAGAGAGAGAGAGAGAGAGAGAGAGAGAGAGAGAGAGAGAGAGAGAGAGAGAGAGAGAGAGAGAGAGAGAGAGAGAGAGAGAGAGAGAGAGAGAGAGAGAGAGAGAGAGAGAGAGAGAGAGAGAGAGAGAGAGAGAGAGAGAGAGAGAGAGAGAGAGAGAGAGAGAGAGAGAGAGAGAGAGAGAGAAAGAAAAAAAAGGAGGCGGTGTCTGGTGACCGAGGAGGAGGAGAAAACTCCCGGTCCGCTCGTCCTCGCTTCTCCCTTTTTGCCGTCAATCCTACAAGCAGTCGGGTGCTACCGGAGTGCCCGGGGCCGTGGACTTATTCTCCCCCGGGAATCATCAGCATTGGACACCAACGAACTCTCCCAGGTGGGTAAAAGCACTGTTTGACAGAGAGAAATATTAATTGGAAATGAAAGTCAAGTCGACTTTCGTGGTGGTGGTGGCGGTGCTGCTGCTGGATGGAGAAGAAAGCAGAAGAAAGCCAAGACAAAAGCTCCGGTGGTGGTGGTGGAGGAGGAGTGGGGGGTCGGCAATTGTGTTGACGCCACTAATTGCTTTTTAAATTGGCGGATGGGAAGCTGGAAAGCTAATCGTTTCGCGGTGCCCCCATCTGCCGCGGTGACAACTCTCCAATGTTTATAATCCGATTAGAAGAAGGATCAGCAATTTGATAAAACGAGCGCTCTCTCCACACTCTGTGAACAGACACAGTGGTTCCTGTGCCCCCCCCCTTCCACCCCCCTCTGTTCTATGTTCTGTGATGACACTCTGACCCACTCTGCGTCACAGTGTGAGAGTTATGTGTTCTGTAAAGTGTGGATCCCACTTCATCCTGCTCTTCACACACTTCGCAGCAACCCTCTCCTCACTGTGTCAGGCAGGTTCCCCCATCACTCTGAATGGCTCTATCCGTCTTACAGCCCTCTGCTTTTTTTCTTTCTCCCTCTCCCTCTTCTCTCTGTCTTTTTGCTTTTCAGAAGATGTTCTTCTTTCTGCTACCTGTCGTGGCTCTCTTGCTGAGCAGAGAAACGGCGGTCTCCGGTAACAGTAACGACAAATGGCTGAGCACCGTGGCTCAGTACAAGGACAGATCCTGGAACAGATTCAGAGATGTGAGTCGCATTGAGAGACACAACATGTAGCCAAAAGGGGCTCTTTAATTAGCTTCATAGTGTGTGTGTGTGTGTGTGTGTGTGTGTGTGTGTGTGTGTCTCTTTATGTGTGTATGCCTTATTGTGTGTGTGTGTGAGGGAGAGGGAGCGCACTACGCCCTTGATACACCCTGTGAGTACTTGAGCACTTGCCAGAAGGCATAATCCACCTTGTAGAAACTCAGCAGGTTCAAACCCCGGTTGAAGACAGTCAGACTCATAAACAGAGAACATTAGATTTCTGCACGTGATGGGAGATTTATTTGACTGACTGATTGATTTCCCGGCTGGATTGCCCGTTTCTTTCTCAAGTAGCCACACCATAGCAGTGGGCTTTCATCTCTTGATAAGTGAACGGCTGTATTCTCATGATCTCTCTGAAATCGAACACACTGTAAGGGTGCAGTCTACAAAGGAGACAGTGCACTTAGTGTGTGTAGAGGCATGTGCGTAGTTCAGATGTAGGCTACATCACTAAATCCATTAAGGAGAATCACTGAGGCTTGTTTCTTCAGGGATATCAGGCATATTTTTTTCCCAAGTAGCCATGTTAGCGCTACAGTTGACTGCAGGCCAGCTGACTCAATTCAACACAGATGCATCTGGGTGCATAAACATTTGTGTATTACTCTCGCCACGATTGACTGACAGCGATTGAGACGACCGAGACGTTTCGAAAGATGTATTTAAAACTTATATGAAATGCTCCCAAGAATCGTCTCAAGCTTTGCCAGAAGGAGGACCTGGTGTGTAAAGTAGGTGCTTTGTATTCTGAAGTGCTAACTGCAGTCATACTGAGATGTAGCTCCAATTATTGTTCAAAAAAAAAAAAAAAGAGAGAACAGAATCTGTCAGTCTTTTTTTTAATATAGATCCCCAGGTTTTTACAACATACCAAATATCAGGCTGAATTTTGGGGAAATGTGTATAAAACTGCACAATACATCCAGAGTATTTCCATTTGATGGAAAGATTCAGCGATAAAAACATGCAGTCTTGTGTTTGAATATTTCACTCAGTATAAACATCATGTATCTTTGATGAAGAACTGGGAAAAAGCATGTGATGCTGCTAAACAATGTGACCTTAAAGCCACAGCCAAAAATCTTATCGTTGTAAAGTGCACAACCTCCTCCTCTGTGTGAAACAAAGTCAACTGCTGGTAAATTCAGGAGGTTATTATACCTCTCGAGCGCCCTTAAATAATTTACTAACTGAGACCAAACCTTACCCACAAACATTTAAGCATGCCATTTGTTCTTTGAAGAATTAGGACAAACTTGTGTTCTTTATCCTCAACACCAAAATTTTACCCCCAAGCCCTGGCCTCACCTGGAGAGTACTGACAATGCATAACCAACACACTCTCCTGCCTAACCAGTCGTCTTCTGGCAGATTGTGACAGTAGTGTAACCACTGGCGTTGTATTTCATATACCATACTCTTTCATTGTGATGTCTTTCGCTGCCTGCTAACATGTTTTCCAGAGATTTCAGTAGACAGTGGGCTAACTTTGGCCTTATTAGAGCTGGCCCTCCCTATATACTGTACTGGAGCCATGATGTGAGAGCTAGTATTAGTCATGTCTGTATACACTCAGTCAGGGCTCTACTACCTGCAGTGTGTGTGTGTGTGTGTGTGTGTGTCTGTGTCTGTGTCTGTGCTGCCCACTCTTTATTTCTCTCTGTGGTCTCCCTGTGCAGATGAAACTCATTAACAGGAAACTGTCAGTGGAGGGCGGAGGACAGGAGTGGAGAGGAGGTGCAGTGGATGGGGGGGTGGGGTGGGGTGGAGGGGTGACATTTATGTGTAATATTTCAAGCAATACTACCAACCGAATGCAGGAGCTGTGTGTGTGTGTGTGTGTGTGTGTGTGTGTGTGTGTGTGTGTGTGTGTGTGTGTGTGTGTGTGTGTGTGTATTGTTTGCCCTATCACATAGGGAAACCTGCTGGTCATAATTTGTCTCTTGCGACATTTCCTGTCTTTTGTCCCACTGTGTCTTCGTTCCTCTGCCATTCTTTCTTTTATTCATTTCTCCCCTTCTCTCTCTGGCACCAAACCCTTTAATATCACAGACAGCAAGACCTTAGATTAGGAAAAATGTGGTTCTGTATGAATCGATTTTGAAAACTACAAAGCAACCATTCCCACAACCATCTAAATTTTTCTGATTGGTGAAAGCCTGATCTTGAGATAGCTACTGTCGTTTTGATCATGGTGTGCTGAGAGGCCCACTTTAGACTGTGCAGTATTTGGCTGGCCCAGATGAAAAGACTGGTGAAATCATTGGTCATCAGTGAAAAATGGTGGTCCTAAATCATACTGTGAGACTCATCCATGACCAACAACAGGCTGCTTCAGAATTGAAGAAAATGTCAGATTAAAGCTCCACAATGTGACTGCTGCTATGACTCACATTTACAAACCAGCCAGTCGTAGGTTGTAAAGTAGGTGATTAGTTGATTTGATGTCATCATTTTAATCCTTTTATTATCCTTAACATCCTGAACACGTGTATGTACCAGTGTTTCATGTCCGTCACTCAGACAACCTCACCCACCTCCTCTCAGTTCTCACCGATCATGAACTCCACGCTCTTTCCTTCCGTGCTTCTCCTTTCCTCCCATTTTCTTCCTCTGTCTCTGGAGCAGTGAATGACCCTGTGCTTCCTCAACCATAGCCCCTCTCCATCTATCTCCTCCTCCCGCTCCCTCTGCCCTCACCCGTGACTCCTCCTCTCTGCTGTTCTCCTCCGCCTGCCATGTTTCACTCTGCATCCCTGTTGATGAGCCACTTGCTCCCTCCTGCATAATGTATGAGCGTCCGTTTGGTGGCAGGGGAGCTGGTGCAATAGTTTAACAGTCAGAGTTCAGGTGGCTTGTTTTGAAAGCATAAGGAAAATGGGATTGGATTTTTACATTTACCTGGTTCTATTCCTAATAACTGGAGTGTAATGTGTTGGAAGAGAAGCGTAGTGCAGACAGAGGCAGTTTTATTCTAGTTCACTTCTGCTGAAGGAAGGATTTGCTGTACAAATTAAAACTATCTTTTCTCAGTTTGAAAACATCTTTTCCTCAATCAAAAGAGAAAAACAAAACATCACTTGCTTGCATACCTCCTGCAGCCATGAATTTCAGCTGGTTTGCGGAGACAAAAGGACACATTTGTTGAGTAAGTGGCCTCAGACTGAAGCGCATGGACAGGCTTGCTTGTCACACACCAGCCATTGTCATGTAAAATGTCTGGATTTGGTCTAAGAATTATGGTTAGTTGAGTTTTATTTTTGTTTTCCCAGTGCAGTGTCTTTGTTTCCATATGGATGGTTTGGAGCTCAGCTTGTTAGAGGATATCTAAATGTTTACGACCAATTAAATTGTTTCTTAATCCTTAAATTTGCTAAACCACCTTTATTGCTCCTTTGTCAAATCACTTGTTGTTGTTATTTATATCAACGCTATTTCAATTTTCCTAAGGGTACAATCACCACTTTAATTTTCATGAGCTTTTATGCAAATAAAGTATAGCTGCAGCGAATGCACACACATTTGTATGCAGCAGTGAGTCGGACTGTGTTTCTGTTTCAGGCAGGTCAACTTTGTTGTGAGTCTGCAGCTGCCTCGTGTTGCTGGCTACATCAAAGTATTCTGGTCAGGACAGAAGTGAGTATGCAGTGTCCAGCTGGAACAGCGGTAGAACTAGCTTCGGCAGTAACAACAGAAAATCTTAATTTGCAATCCAACTCTGGTAATGGCAGCACATAGGGTTGGATCCATGAAGCAGCTCCGGCTCTCCACGGACAGACATGCAGTCAATATATTTGAAGAGTTGAGTGAATCTGATGACACTAAAGTGTTCTTAATAAAGAATTTTAGTGGATAATTATGGTCCTTCACTGTTTCTAAATTATGTGTCTAATTACTTCACCTTATGTGTCGAAACCGCTCACCTCAATTTTATATGCCCTCTGCTGCCAACGGAGGAAATCCTTTATGATAATAATTTGGGTTATTTTTGGAACTATTTTCTACACTGCAGAGACAATACAATACTGGTATTTATTCTTTAGATAACAACCGTTTGAAAAGCTCTGTGTATAATAACTTTTTATACAGTAGTGAAGTCTATGAGCTAATACACATTGTGGTCTGTGGATTGCTGAGCAGGCTGGTTAAAGCCAGTTCTGCTACTCTGGCCTCAGGGAGCCTATTATTGGTGGATTTATGTTGTGCAATGGAAATTACTGGGCAGTTTGTGTTGAGGTAAATGTACAGTAAGCATTAGTGTCAGAGAGTCCGTGTATAATACGAGCAGAAGTTTGGTCAGTGTTAAATGTGTGTGTAGAGAAGTCATCATCAGACCATGAGCCTGATAGAGGAGATAACAGATCATAGCAATGTGTGTATGCTGGCAGTGATGTACTCACATCTAACCTCAGCAGTTTTTAGGAGCAGCCTAAATCTGTATGTAGTGTTGTATCGAAAACTATCAAGTGCCCGAAGTTGCCATCCGAAGCCTGGTCACATTTGAAGTCTGGTTTACTTAACCTTAGATCAGATATTCACCCATATACGTCTTAATTTTGCAAATTTCAGGATGGAATTCATTAAGACAAAATGAAGCTTTCTGCTTGTTTTTAGACACTGTTTGACATTTGAGAGCTTTGGCGTCTTTTGTTAAATGTCACAGGCCCTTGTCTTGTCTCATGTTCTCTCCTCTCCTCTCCTCTCCTCTCCTCTCCTCTCCTCTCCTCTCCTCTCCTGTGTCTCTTGTCAGATTCTTTGTCTGCAAAGAGGGACAAAAAAGCTGTCATTCAGGCAGCCCCACTTTTATCCTCAAGAGGTGGAAAAGTTGTTTCCACTCTTCTGAGCGTGTTGTTTGTTTCTCCTAAAAGAGGCTTTTCTTGTCCCAATCCTCCTTCTCCTACTTTCTCTCCTTTCTTACAGAAATCCTGTCTTCCGCCCTGTTTGCATGCTGTCATATACAGAAATGTTATTTGTGAGGGACATCGGTTGTCTGCTTCATATTTCCTCATATATTTTTGTGTAAATGCCGTCTCCAGACTGTCTATTCATTAGCTGGTGGACCTGGTGGCAGGTTGAAAATCTTAGCAAGTTGCAAGGTGCTGTGTGTGTGTGTGTGTGTGTGTGTGTGTGTGTGTGTGTGTGTGTGTGTGTGTGTGTGTGTGTGTGTGTGTGTGTGTGTGTGTGTGTGTGTGTGTGAGTGTGTATGTGCATGCACTTGCAATATAACGATGTGTGATTGAGCATGCGGCCTGTCTCAGCTCTGTGTCATAGTGAGAATTAAATGTTGTCATCTTTTATCAGCAGTATTCTCTTTTCCAACACGACAGTCTCTCCGGGGCTGCCAGTCACAGACCCCCGCTGTCTCTCTTTATCAAAACAAGAGATATGTGTGTGCGTGTGTGTGTGTGTGACTGTGCGTGTGTGACTGTGTGCATGCGTGTGTATGCAGGTGTGGATGTGCAAGAATTTCTGAGTTACATTGTGTTTATCAGCTCTGGAACTGTCTGCAGTGGTACTATTATTTCTCAGTTCAAACCTGGTTGCTCTGGTAGCTTGTATTACATGTTTTTCCTCCTTGCATTTATGAAAGAAAGTGTTTTGCTGACCATGCATGTTCTTCCTCAGCTCCGCTCCACCTCACAGCAAACACATTCACACCTGGGAGCTTCCCACTGCATCTAAATTAACTGGTGGTCTTCTGTTATATCTATGTTTGTGCTGGTGTGTGTGTGGGTGTGTGTGTGTGCTCTGATCGGTTGGTTGTACAGCTGAGGGGGAAGGGTGGGGTGTGGTTTAGAGAAGCAGCTTAGACAAGATGAACCCTGGAGTCACCTTCACCTTCCCTCTTAGACACACACACACACACACACACACACACACACACACACACACACACACACACACCCTCTGAGTGAATATTCCCCAGCAGACTCACAGTATTTCCATCAATTAAGTGAAGACTTGGATGAACAGCTGTGAGTCTTTCTTATCGCTCTCCTGCTCTGTCCTCCATTTCTCTTTCTCCTCTTAAGCTGCCTCTATACCTTCTCTTCATACCCTTTATCATCTCCTCTGTCTCCTGGCTCTTCTGTCTCTCGTTTTATACTCGACTTATTCCTGATGAAACGGTGCCCTTCAAAATAAACCTTCTCTCTCACGCTTTCTGCTCCTTTCATCCCTTCTCGCTTTGCATGCTCCCCTTCTGCATGCATATTTCTCACTGAGCTATTGATTTCAAATGAGAAAATGCTGATTCCAATCTTTGCACTAAGGATCGTGTGTGTGTGTGTGTGTGTGTGTGTGTGTGTGTGTGTGTGTGTGTACGCAAACACCTTATACATATTGAGGGACAATTGTATTTTTCTGTGTCAGGTTGTACCTCTTTAAACTGACTGGTGGAAAAATGTCATGTCTTTCTCTAACCTCTGTCTCTGCACACACACACACACACACACACACACACACACACACACACACACACACACACACACACACACACACACACACACACACACACACACACACACACACAGCTTTCCATCCACCCTGAGGCTCTTGGGGAGATTGATCAGTAAATTTACAAGGCCTGGTAACCCTGATTGGAACCCTGATATAATCAACGAGTGTGTGAAAAGGCAGGAAGAACACACGCGAACACACATATGCATGCACACACACACAAACACGCTGGAGGACAATTTGGTTGCAGGGTTGACAAAGGTCACTGTCCCCTATGACCGGGATGAATAGGTTATGAGAGGTGTGTGTGTGTGTGTGTGTGTGCGCGTGTGCAAAGCATCTAAAGGACTAACAGCTAAAGGATTGCCAGTGTAATTCTGGCTGACGATAAGAAACACAAAATGGAAAAAAAGAAGAGAGGAGGAGCTTTAATGTGAGGCCTATCAAGACTGTGGGCATAACAGATGGACAGACGGAGAAATGTGGAATCCATCATCAATACAACATGTGTGTGTGTGTGTGTGTGTGTGTGTGTTTCAGTCAGCTTTTCCATGGCGGGCCCACCACACTCCCTTCTCTCTCTGTGGGGATTGTCTTTCTGTTAGTCTATTTGGTGCTGATATGAAGCTCTCCTGCTAAGCTGTTGAGTCTTTCTGAAGAGATGCTGTCTGATTCTCTGCTTTCATTTTAAAGATTTGCCAAGACAGAGAAACGTACCGTGGTCCTGAGAGCTCAGTGTGGTGCAACTCAAGAAACCACATTCAAATAGCCAAACACAAGCAAATTAAGGAAACTTCTTGATTTGAAAACACATGCGCAGGTGAGAAAACACAACCAAATACAGAAACAAATTGTCTGTATTTACAGAAAACACAACCAAATAGCAAGTGAAACGCTGCAGGGCTAACAGCAGATATCTGGAATAATATCCGAATTATGCAAACACAATGTTAAAAGAAAGGTGGTGAAAGCCCAAAACTGACATTTTGGCTGATTTTCCACAGACAGATTGTCGACTTCAATAACTTCATGAATAACCATGGCAACAACACACATGTTCCAGCTGTGTTCATCAATTTTTAAGTGTCCCCTGGAAATGTGTCTGTTGTAGTCCGCTACTTGCAGCATTCCAGCATTGGGTTGGGATTTCTGTATTTGTTTGTGTTTCCTCAATTTGCAGCATTTGTTTTCTAAATGCAGCATGTGTTGTCAAATTGGTGAGAGAGTTTGCTTGTGTTTTTTTCTATTTGCATGTTTTTTCTTCTGATGCAGTGTGTTGAGCTCCCTGGGCCCCTGAAATACCTTTTTATCATTATTTCAGTATTTGGATCTCTTAATCTGAGCAATAGTCTATCAGAAGTCAGATACATTTTTTATACACATACCATTATTATTAAAGCACTTCATGACAAGATGAATTGGATCACCTATACTGCACATGCCTTCAGTAACATACAGTTGGTGATATGATGATATATACCATGAGATGTATACATTTGTGGAACATTTGCCTACCATTTGAGTTTTTGCCATGTCATTTATGCTGCTAATCTCTCTGGATGTGTTAGATCATTGTGGAAAATGTTGCAAATCAATGAGTGGAAAAGGCTTATAGCAATATTGGTCTTTTAGTCGTATCGTTGCATGAGCTAGAGCCGACAGTATCAGTCCGATGGCCAGACATTTTAACTATTACATTTATTGTCATGAATTTTTGTTCAGGGATTTATGGTCCCCGAGAGAGGAATCTCACTTTGGTGATTCCTTGACTTTTTTCTGACTTTTCCATATTTGGGTTTGGGTTTGGATTTTATGCCTCTGCATCAGCAACAGCCAGGGCCAGTGGCATTATGTTTTCAGGTCTGCCCTCTGTCTCATTGTCGTGATCCGAATGTGATATCTCAATAAAGGACTGAGTGAATTTCTTGAAAACATTCCCTTGGACACGAGGATGAACTCATTAGAATTTGGTGGTCAAAGATCAAAAGTCAAGGACACTGTGATCTCACAAAACAAATTTTTGGCCAGAACTCACAATAAACACACATAACTAATAGGATAAACTGAAGAAGTGATAATATTTTATATCCGAATGGCCAAAGGTCAACTTCACTGTGACATCATACTGTTCTGCAAAAACACTTCTGGCCATTATTCAGTGCTGTAACTCAGAGGCATACAGCTGCGAGGCAGTAATTCTTGAATATAAAATGTCAACAACTATCATGTCATATAGAGGCAGTCATGTCCCCCTCAGGACAAACTGTAATAACAATTGAAAAGTTAATGCATCACACTTTTCATATATTGCCTTTAACAGGTCAAACTTTTGTTTTGATCAAAACTCAAATTTATGACCAAATACTTATACCAGTACTAACGACACTCCCATCAAACCTCAGCTGTGCTTTGTGTTCAGAGCTCAGTAGAGCTCAAGGATTTTATCTATATCACTTACCCTTACCCACAGTATTCTTTGTTCATCTGTAGGGATTCTGTTAATGATGAAATCTCAACACATACTATATTCAGCATATAACTATAATGGGCAACAACTAATTATTTTCATTATAGATAAATATGTTAACCAATCATGAATGAATGAATGAATTTTCCCAAATGAATTGATCAAATAGTTTAGTTTATAAAATGTCAGAACCAAAGAGGCTGAGGTGCTGTGTACACATTTCTTCTATTATCTGAGCAACAGTCACATACCCAAAGATATTCAGTCTACAATTATGTTTAAAAGTCATTTTAAAGTGAGCAACCAGAGAAAGTTCTTGTCTGCCGATAATCTGATTGATTAACTGACTAATCATTTCAGCATTAAAACAAATTCATTCTGGATTTAATTTCCAGCATTAATATGCCATTACCCTGCATGTGGTTCTGATCCATATGGCTTCAAGCTGTCCTCCCTGTACTTCTATCATATTCCATCTTCATGGATGTCTGCCAGCGTTGTTAGAAAATCCACTTTACACTAATGACAGGCAGCCAGCTTTCTGTCAACATATGTCTATAATAATGTAGGATTTCCACAGTTTGTAGCAGCTGTAGTTTTGATTGAAGTGGGAGGATATGTGTGTGTGTGTGTGTGTGTGTGTGTACGTGTGTCAAAATGTCAGTACGAGCAAAACTGTATAGTTTCATGCATAAAACATGCATAGCTTGTTTTGATCATCATTTCTGAATGTCAGAGTAAAAATATAGACGTATATATGTCAGAGCAGTTTTGTGTGTGTGAGTGTTTCTGTTGCCATTGCTATTAATGAAGCTGTAACCCCCACTGTGTGCAAGTTCTGATGTGTGATCGGATGTTTCTTCCTTGAGGTTTGGCTCCCGCTACATCTCTCCATATGCCAGTGTTAGATTTGTCTTCTTGTAAGTTCTTTTCTAAGTTCATCTCCATGAATGGAGATGAACCGTAGCAGCCTTATTTGCCCGCTTGTTACTCCGCCAAACAGGGAGTCGCTTTATGACACTCATAGTATTGTTGCGTTTGGAGTGTGAGGTCTTGGGTTCACGCCTGCTCTTCATTCTCTTGATGACCCTGGAATATAACGTTATCGACATCATATAGTGACTGCGAAAAGGGATGAGCTGTGCAGTGGTGCTTACAAGTGCTTAGAAGTGAGACATGCAAAAGAATCTTTTTGGCGAGTCTGAATTGAATTTATTTATATTTTTATTTATTTGAACTCTATCACGTCTTCTCTTCCTTTGGTTGGGTGTTTCTTTCTTTTATTCTCCTTCTTTGGTGCGTTCAGCTAAATGCTAATATCAGCATGCTAACATGGTCACAATGTTAATGTTTAGCAAGTATAATGTCTAACATGTTCACCATCTTAGTTTAGCGATTTAGAAAGATGGGAATGTCATTACTTTTATAGATATTTGGTTGCAAACAAAGTATTGGATAAAAATGTTGACCAAATGTGCTTAATAAAAAGTCAGGGGGAACAAAGTTATTACCATTAATTTGTTGACCATAATGTACAAAATGTACAAAAATTGCACAGCAATCCATCCAATAGATATTTCTGTCTTGACCAAAGTGGGGAACAGGCTAAACATTCATTTCTTGATTAAGGTTAAATAAATCTTATTTGTTGTTCTATCTATTTTAGTCATGTTACCATGTTAATCCAAACAGTGCTTTTGCAAAGAAGCTTAATGATTGTGCATCTTAGAAAGAAGTGCTCTGTTAAAATAGTAAACATATTGACAAAACTATGCACAGACTGTATATTGCAATAGGTAAGGGTTAATCGACATGAATAAAGGAAGGATATAATCAGGTATTTATTAGTGTTGTTCATTTTGTTTTGGTCACAATAGTCATTATTTTCCTTCTTGTGTCTTGTTACATGCTGCTGCCACACTTGGACCAACACTTTCCTCTTTTCACTGTCATCTAATGAGGTTATATCTTTTGATTTATAAAGCAGCTTCATGCTTTGATTGATTGTATGTGTCTGCCTCTGCTTGTTCCCTGTAATCATAGTAGCTGTTACTGAGATGATGGACGCAATCATTGCTTTGCCAATGGAGATAGTTGCTGCAGATGATTATACGAAACGCATTCAAACCACACATCACTACGTATTGTGTTTTGAAGGCGGTCTAATGTATTTTGTAATGCAGTGGATTTTTTTTTTTTTTTTTTTTTTTTTTTTACGAGCTGGCTGTCTTGCTCAGATCACATGTGAAAGTAGCCTTACCAGCCCTGAGTGTCACCATGTGAAATAAATCAGGGGCAGGCTGTTCCTCTTTCTCACACATCCAAGAGTCCGCCTTTCGATCAGTGTCAGCATCTCTCCTCTTCCTCCCTCTCCTTTTCCCTCCTTCTCACACTCTGATGTTTATGGTCTCTAAAACCATGTCAGATTGAATTCGTCATTATCTCATTTTCCCCCTGAGGGCAGGGATACAGTTACTGTTTGTGTGTGAGAGTGTGTGTGGGTTTGAGAGATGTCTTGTCTGCTTCAATAATTCAGGAGGTTTCTGCTTCTGCAGCTCATGTGATGCTCCTGGGAGACAGTGACAGAGACAGAGAGAGAGAAAGAGGAGAGAAGGGAAGGGAGAGATTGACGCAAAGATGTGGCAGATCTGTTCCTTGTAGCTTTTAGTGCCTTTCCATATTCCTTACTGCATCATTTTGTCATTCTCTGCAGCTAAGTAACTCCCTGCTGCACTCTTGTTTATGACAGTCAAACCTTTTGGGAATTGTAGGTAATGGCAACGAATAGTTGAGCCCTGAGGGGTTGAATGAATACTGCATGTACAGTCGTGGTCTCTCTGTATGTGTTTGCGTACAGTTAAACCAATAGCCCTATGGGTAATATAGCCACACTATTAGTTTCTCTAAAGACAAACTGGATCTGCTACCAAGAGATTCCCTTTCTTTAAAGACTTTGTGTATGAAGAGTTGTTTATATTGGGGTTTCTCTTATCATGCATATCATTGCAGCAACCTTGGTTCGACTGGCTCATTAGCATTAAACATGGACTAGAGCTGAGGCTGATGGGAGATGTCATTAGTTCTGAAGGTCCTTGGCCATCATCACATTGGACGTATTAAAATTTTGACCTAATGATGGAAGTTAAAGGAATAAAAAGTTATTATAATTAATTCTGAAGGAGACATGAATGACAGTACCACATTTCTTGGCAGTTGGTGTCAAGACATGTTACTAAAAAACGAAAATGTCAAGCAGGTGGTGGCACTTGAGGAAAAATGAGTGAATCACCAAAGTCAATAGGATTCATCCTCTGGACTATCTATATCCGTACCAAACTTTATCTTAATCCATCCAATAGCTGTTGAGATATTTAAGAGGTGGACCAACCAACCAACAGATCGACAATGCTGTACATAGAGCCATACTGCTAACACGGCTGAGAACAAAATGCAAGGAAGATACATTGAAAAATAATTTGAATTACATAAGATTTCCTCTTATGTAATGTATATCATTTTAGGGTGGCAAGGTAGAAAAGAGATTTTATTTTCCATTGCCACTGTATGTGAGTCCATCAGCTGTAATCCAAGCATTCAGTTTCAGCACCATGGCCAGCACCACATTGTTGCTGTTCACTTTTAATGGAGAAGAATCCAGATTATTGTTAGGCTCTGTGTTGGTGTGTTTCTGCTGTCAGAGTGGTGAGCGGGTACTTTCTGCCGTGTGTCAAAGGTCAGAAATGAAAGGTTCAAGTGGATGAAAACAATATTGGACACGGTGTTCTGCTTTAAGGATGGACTTCTGTTGAGCTGGATGACGGTGGTGGTGTTGCTGTTGGCGTTGGTTGTAGCCTGTCACTGCCAATTTTACACCCATTTTCACTGGCACTGCACAACCAGTCTCCAGTCAGATGCCACAGTGTTGTCAGTGTAACAGCTGGCTGGACGTCCTGTTTCAGGCTGACTTTCAAATCCAGAGAGACATGAGATTTAAGCCAGATGGTGTTTTTATCCCTTATATCCTATTTAAACTTTTTAATTTTGAACACATAAATGATACAGGTTGAAGGAGAAACTCTGATTTAAAAGTCAATTTAAAATTGATTAGGATTCATAAATGGACTTAGAGCACAATTTAACTGGGCTTTTCTCTTTTGTACCTCAATACTTAAATACATGAACAGTAAGCCACCAGCATCAGCTACTTCAGCATCCACCACTGATACTAAGCCTGTATCTCCATTCAGCTGCAGATACTTTCATAACACAATCGGCAGAGCAAACACACACAAATCTTGGAGGATTTGGAATCTGATAACGTTTGTTTTATTCAGAGTCATAATCCAGATAAATGACATTCCACACCAGGGGATATCAGGTGGTTTGTTTACAGGTAAATGACACACAAATTCATAAATACGACAAACAGAATAAGGTTACCTGAATCATATGAAATAAAATAACACAAGCTAACTTAACTACAGGGATTTGAGTCACTGTTTGTACTTGAAGCACCATTTCACAAAGCCTGACATTCATACACTTTTATACACTAATGTGAAGCTATTATATTTATATGACACAATATAGTCACTAGGCTTTTTACAGCTACAGCTTTACATTCACTCTGTGTCTGCTGCAGATGAAAGCAGCTACAGGCTTGAGTTTGGTATATGCCAAGTGTTTTGTTAAAGGCAAAAAAATGTTATTCTATACTTTATGTTTTATTCCATTAAGGTCATTGGTCATAAGCCTAAAGAAATCTAATTTCTCTGAAACTACTGCATTGGCATAGAGGGGCTGCAGACACTGAAGAATGAAAATATGAAGCCATGTACCATAGTAATAACAATTGTTTGTCACAAATGTTAACATAATTAGGTGCACTGTAGAACAGCTCATTGTTCATGTTCTAGCTTTTTAGCAGTTCAATGTTATTTTCTGTGAGAAAAATGGCAAAGGTCTGGAGCTCTGGGTCTTTTCTGATGACTGGAAACCCTCCCACTTAATAACAACCAGAGTGATGAACTCACCTTCCTCATTTTATTCACTCTGTCACCCCTCTCTCCATCTCCCATTTCTGTACGGTCGTGGTGAAACAGTCACGTTGCATGTTTCAACAAGGGCAGTCCCGGTGATCGAGCAGTGGGCGGGGGAAAGACATGGGAAGAATAATGAGGCCAAATGGCCAGTCATGTCTTTGGGATGAATAAAGAGAGATTGGTTATGTGAATGTCCTACTTTTAATTTATGGGGGAGAGAGAGCGACAGAGTCAGATAGGTGTGGGGGCGTGGAAATGAATACATTTATGCATATGCATGTTGGAGGGTGACACAAGAATTGTTTGACAGATTTAATTAAACTCATCTGAGTCAGCCTCTGAGCTGCAGCTTCAATCACACTTTAATGAGCCTCGCACTCAGCAGGCCACATGGAATAAAGTCCGACTCTTTAAACCTCCCCTCTTCTCTCTGTCTGCCTCTGGTTCGTGTGTGTGTGTGTGTGTGTTTGTGTGTGTGTAGACTTCTAACCTTGAAAGCACCAGCCTTTGGCAGGTTCCCAGTGACTTTCTCATGGATTCTGAGTTGGATAATAAGGTGAACTGGGATGCTGCTGATCAATAGTGGGAGCTTCTTTTATCTGGAACTGACAGATAAAACTGGTCCACTCCTGCCAATACTGGCAGTTGTGGCTTCACTTTGGGTGGTGCCATTTTAATTGGTGCCGTTATGGGCTTCATCTAGCCAGAACTTTTCATTTGAACTGCTGTAGAGCCTGACTGATACACTGATGGGCCAATATTATCAATCAATGTTGCCTTATTATACATTTTAATCAACATATATGGTAGAAGATATGCAAAATGAAATGGCTTAAGATTGGTTCAGATTTGAGCCTATGATAAAATGATAAAGAATGATTAAAAAAAGTTCTTGTACTTTTTTCACATTATGGACTGGTTGGGAAAATCGTTATGCTTTACTTTTAGAAGAGATTGAAAACAGTGAATACAAGAATCTAGGGGACGTTGATTTTCACAACAGACATTTGCACCATCAGTTTGACTCGAGCTACTCATTATGAAGGCAGATTGTAGCTCACTGCTGTAGCAGCAGTAGTAGCAGCTGCTGGTGCATTTAGTAATGCAACATTAATAAGGTCTTTCCTGCTATGAGTAGGTCTAATGTTAGCTCAATTAGGCTACTCTTGGTCTGCATTTAGTACTGGCTGGGTAGGATTTGAAAATTGAAAGTTGAATGGAAGTTGTGTGTCTGTTCCAGGGATGTAACAACTAATTTCCCTGTCAGTTAAACAGAAATTTAAATTTAGACTGGGCGGCTAGTTTAAGAAAACAGTAAAAACTGATGACACATTCTACATACAACCTTATTTTCAGTTTTTAGATCAAAATATTGCCAAACTGTGCTGGTTTTACAAGATGTTATCAATCCCACTTTCCACTTTTTTCCCAAGAAACATATGAACATATGGGCATGTGAGTATTGTTATATACTTATATATATTGGACCTGACATTTCATTCATATAGTTCAAGTGGTCTTCTGTTGCATTTTAAGTAATCAACAACACTGTGAACTTGCATTTGCACTAACATCATCCCACCCTAGACGATTTATACACACACACACAAACACACGCACACACACACACACACACACACACACACACACACACACACACTCAATTAAAAAAGTTCATGACTCCTTACTTGTATGTGTTCTTACTTTTATTACTGCAGCTTTTCATGGTGAGAACTCTGACATTTAGATGGAAACAGCCAGGACAAACCCACTCTCACTCTCTCTGTCTGGCATCTCAGAGCGAGAGAGTGGGTGAGAGTTTCTGCGACTCACTTCCAGGGAAAGTACTTTTTACTTTTTATCATTACGTGTACCAGTGTTTGTGTATGTGTTCGGTGTGTGTGTGTGTGTAGTATGTGTGTGCACCCATATGGCACCCAGCATGCTGTTTGCTAGAGCTGAAATTCTGTCAGCCGAGCTTTAGTCGTTTCACTTCCTGGCACACAGGAACTACTCTACCTTCCCATGATGACTGTAGGATCCCTGGGGAGAGTAGTGTTGTGAGGCTGTGAACAGTCCTGATGAAAGCTGGGAGCCTGCTTTGACTGGACCACCATAACTTATACCACGTCTGCCCCAGTCTGGCAGAATAATGATGATTGGCTCATTTGCTAAAAGAAAAAGGAGGGTGATGGCTAACTGTTTCACCTAAGACTGTTTCACCTGTTCAAACCCAGATATGTGGTATTGGCAAAAGCAGCATTTGTGGTCGACTAAAGAGGTTAATGGGAGCCCCGCAATATAAGATTGTTTTTAGTTCAGTGTCAGATTTCTCTCTTTGATAACACGGCCACAACATTAGACTGATGTATTGTATGTGATCAGGTTGTATCCTGTTTTAATTGTATTCTGTATTCTCCACAGTAACTTTACAACAAGTCCTCCATATTAAACCACAGATAATGTAGTAGTTGTGTTACTGAAAAGAATGTGTGTGAGTGTGTGTGCCTTATTCACATTTCTCACACTTCCTCCCCCTTCCTGGTTTAACAAGGACACTCAGCGGGAGTGAGAAAGGGTCAGAATTTCTAGGCTGTGATATTCCTGACTCAGATTTTAAGGTCTAGTTACAACATTTTGTGAAAGTGTGTGTGTAGCATATGTGTGCATGTGTGTAATATAGCCTACTTTTCCCTGAAAGCTAACATTTTTCCATCAGAGAATGTTCTTTTTAAGCAGAAAGAGGTGTGGTCTGATTACTTTAATGCTATAGCCTGATAACTTAGCCAACAACTTCTTTCAGACCACACACACACACACATATATATACGCACACATTTGATCACAGCTCTCATAAAACGCTGGTGTGTTAAATGTGTGTGTGCATTTGGAGAGTTTGGATTTAATTATTTGATGTTAGAATGGGGATAAAAGCAAAGGAATACTTAATATCTTTGTACCAGATGGTGATTTGATGGAAACGCACATTTTAACATTTCTCTGCAGCCATGCAGTGATTTTGTGAGCATTTACTTGTGCGCAAAACAAGCCTGTGCTTTTGTGTGTCTGTGTGCCTGTGAGTTTACCACCCAACTTATTATTCTGTTGCTTTCCTTTGTCCTACCCGATCCCTGTCTTCCACTATTGATACAACGGGTAAGTCTGTATTAAAATATGGTAAGGTCGCTGTAAAGACACTAAACCTGAGCCAATTTGTAGTCTTTATAGCGTTTTGAACAAAAGTAAACATAGCACTTTTGAATTTTTAATAATTAATGTTTGAGTACTTGTTATATCCACCTCTCAGCAGCACAATGCGGAACTCAGGAATACAGTCAGAACTAGCAGGCTGTAAATGTTTTTCTCAAGTTTTTATTTACCTTTTGTAAAAACCTCATCTTTATTTCCTGGACGGATGTTATCTAAGTAACAGAAAGTCGCTATCGTGGCGACAGGTTACTCTTGGTGCATAAAGTCTCACTTTGCATGCATCCTCTGCTGCATTCATGACATAGAAATATAATATTCTAGAGCAAATTTCCTGCTTAATTATCATTTCTTATGCCAGAAAAGAATGCTCAGGTGGTAGAGTAATTTGGCCAGTAATAGTCAGGTTTGTGGTTTGGTCCCTGCCTCCTCTTGTCTACGTGTCAAAAAGTCATTGAGTGAGACACTGAACCCCAGACTGCTCCCAATTTCTGTGTATGGAAAACATGTAGCTGTAGTTGCTAAAACATTAAATGAATTGGATAAAAGTGTTTGCCAAAGAAATGGAGTGTAAATGGCTGAGAGAATCTGAAGGCGTCATCTTACTTTTACAAGAATATTTGCTTTGTTTACCTTCCTGCTAGGAAATATCATTATGTTATCTTTGAGAAAGGTTAATACCAGTGGCTTATGGCTGCTACACAACAAAGCCATGTGCCTCATTATTTTTATTTTTATTTTTTACTAACTCCACATTTTCAGTACCTGAACTTTACAAAGAACACCACTTCACGTCAACACCTGTTAGGGCTGCAGATATCCTTCACCGTTACCACCATCAAATTAGATACCAGTGACTCTTGACACAAGCCTATTTAAGCTCATGCACATGCACAAAGGGCGGATGGTGCTTTTTAAACCCGAAACAAATATAGCTGTTATGGTGGAGCCACACTATGAAGTCTACTGGTCTAGTGCACCACAGGAAATAATGCTTTGTTTATGGTGCTCGTATTGTTTTAGTAACGGCACCACAAGCAGGAATAGGCCTAGCTCTAGTAGCTGGATGTATATGTGCATGCATGCATCCCTGAGAATGTCCAGCAAAGCATGACAGATAGTAGTGAAATATTGATGTGACTATGTACATTACAGCGTACAAAGGAGCAGAATAGACAGAAGTGAAGGGAATGGTAGAACATAGAGGAGAGGAACTAAACAGAAGAATACGAGTTTTGAAAGTGACAGCTCCATTACTACTATCATCCATTAATAACCAGCCGGGTCGTTAGTGTGAGAAATGAATCCAGGCACTCGCAGAGACAAATAAACACAATGCTAATCTCTACTCTCAAACAGAGTGTCAACAGCCTGACATAAATGAGGGGAATGGAAATTGAGCAGAGAGGTCAGGGTGGAGAGAATGAGGGAAGGAGACGGAGAGGATGACGAGGGGAGAGAGATTGCGACTGACAAATGAAAAGCTGACGGGCGATGACAACGTTTGGTGGATGTGATGAATGGAAATCGATCTGGAAGATATCAAAACGTGGGTAATGGAAGTGAGAGAAAGGATGGAGAAGAAGTGAAGTGACTGTGATTTCTGTTAGAGGACTTTCTTTAAGTTTGGACAGTGACAGCCCCATTATTCGCATCATCTGTGAAGAGCCAGCTAAGTCATTAGTGGTAGAAATGAGCAGCACAGAGACAAACAAACACAGCGCTCATCTCAGGCCTCAAACAGAATGCCAATCAAAAGCCATATGTGCTTGTGATGAATGGTAATTACACTGCGAGAGGGACAGAAAGAGAAAGAAGTTGTCTGTGGGCTGTCCTACGTGTTTTACTGTTGCATCATTACCACAGTGGAGTCAGCAAATTACATTTCAGGAAGAAAAGCTTGTTTCCTCACTCTCCGTCACCCACTCTTTTCTTTTTACTACTTAGCCTTTTGTTCATTTGTGTACCTGCTTTTTTTTATTTGATCCATTCCCCTTTTAATGTTATGCCTGTCACTTTTCTAGTCGCCTTTTTTCTTAATGTAATTCCTCTATTATCCCCCCCCCCTTGCTTTACACACTTCTCACAGGTCCTTCGCTCTCTGTCTTCCTCTGAAAAGGAGAATCATACAATGGTTTTTGATGTTTTTATTTTTAAATAAACCAACAGATTTCCTGCTGATGGGCAAGAACACAATCAACAAATGCGCTTGTGTGCGCCTGCAGGGAAGCTATTTGGGTTTGTTGATGTCCACATGCCAGTAGATGACAGTAAAATGGACAACAACTCCAGGCCAAGTCTGCAGATGCTGCTGACTTTATAAGATGAGATAAGACGATACGAAACATTATTGATCCTCATGAGGACAGCAGATCTTTGCTGTATCTAAGTATTTTACTGTAGGATAGGCTTTACACACATAAAATATAAAGCAATAAATGCAACAATAATACAAAAGGAAATTGGAATATAAAATTTCATGATCATATGTAAGTATAGAAGCGCATACAATCAAAAATATTCAACACATCAACTGTCCTAATGGGAATTCTTTTTACATTTTGTTTGGGTTTATTGCTTATTTTGTTCCCAGAAAATCCCAATTTCTAAGCCTCTAATTCTTCTATGTGTGTAAAAAAACAAACAAAACCCCTTTTAATTTCCTGCCTTGATGCAAATGCAGCATAACAATAGTTAGTGTGCTGATTTGTTTAAAGGACCAGATAAATGTGGTTCTCCGATAGCTTCAGAGTAATTAGAGTTTCTGATTTGAAGATCTCCATGCGGCGGGGAGTGTTTCGTTCCTTTGAGTCTAAGAGCTTAAAATGAATCTGTGATGTTGGAAAACAAATGAAAACATGTCTGTACATTTTTACCTTGGATTACCTTTTACCAAAAATCCTGTTATGTGTGTGTCGTTGGTAACATTAGTATCTCATCAGGACTAGACACACGAGCCGAGCAGTATCAGGACTTGGAGTCTCCTCCACAGGCACAATAACAGTAACCTGTGTGTCATTGTTAGGTTCTGCATATTTTGTTTGATAAAGTGATTAATAGAGAGAGGTTGCTTTCAGTTATCTGGGAATACCAATAGTTCCGCATAAGTAGTTCAATTTATAGGTCAGAAAATATGTTTTTTGTTTTTTTTGTCCAGAGGACAAAGTGTTTTATTTTAACATGTATAAATATTCATTTCACATCTCTGATCGAGGTCAGGATGCAACCTCGGGATGCATCCAGTGCTGCAAATGATTTGGCACTTACATCTTAGATCTGCATGGAAGAGCTCCCCTGTTGTG
The DNA here is from genome assembly GCF_021018895.1 of Seriola aureovittata. Classification (NCBI taxonomy): domain Eukaryota; kingdom Metazoa; phylum Chordata; class Actinopteri; order Carangiformes; family Carangidae; genus Seriola; species Seriola aureovittata. Next base: position 16,016,615 of record NC_079371.1, read on the forward strand.
TAGAAATACACACAAGTTCTTGTACCTATTTTGTTAGATGTTGGCGCATTAATTATCAATGTACACATGCTGTTTGACACATGTACACTCAAATCACAAGCTGCAGATGGAAAGGTGCCTTGCTGCTGTATAACGGCTACAGGATTCAAGCAACTCAGGAAAGGAAAGACCTGAGAACAAAACCTTACGGATGACATTATTTGTACAAATCGACCATTATTCAATGTAGTGAAGCTTCAGTTGCATTAGATATTGAGAATTTCAATAAGTTTATTTACATGTACTAAAATGGATGAAATGTGGAAATTAAAGTGAAAGCGACAAAACTCACCTATACTAAGGACATCTATTTTGTGGTGGCCTCTGTGTGCGCTAAAGAAGCAAAGAACTGCTCTTTCTGCTTGCGCTTGTGATAAGAGGTAGTCTAAATGGGTGGCAACGCAACCGCAATTTCATGCCAAGAGGAGTGCTGCAAATGCACCTCACTGCCTAATTTACATAAGCACAACCAGTGCAAAGCGTTTTACATGGAGGCACAATTTTACCAAACAGACACATGCACAAAAGAACGGACTTGCATGCTATGAAACTGCAATGAATTGCAACTGGGTTGTGCTACTGTCGTGTAAGATACTTTCCTCTTTGAGTGTATCGCAGCGCTGCTTCTGTTTGCTGCATTTTTTTTATTCTGCTGTATATTTATTAGACAGGTGATCTGACTATTTTCCATTTAGGAGCTCTCTGTCATCTGTATGTTTGCCTGCTTGCTGTGATGCGCCCAGATTTGACTGTGTGTCATCGGGGAGCCTGAGGCCCTGATGAAAAAATTATTTAATCATGTTGTTTTGTATGTGTGTGCGTGTGTGTGTGCACGCGTGTGCATACTGGTGTCCTTTGCTGTCCTTTATTTTCAGATGAAATGCGTGTTGCTTCAATCGTAAATTTCAAAAAGAAATGGAAATAGAAGGATGGAAAGTGGTAGAAAAAAAATCCTACTGTGAATAAAGGAACCTTGAAATTACAGTATTACACAGTAGATACCCAATTCAGCCCCTACAGGCATTGTTCCTTAGCTATTTCACTAGGAGCGCTGCTATTTAACGTTGCCTTGATCTCTGACCTCATGTGACACTTGCCCTGAGCCGCACTTTGATTTGTTTACTGTTTGTCTGACGCTGTGCTCTCTGACTCTGAACTACAGCAGTGAAACACATCCATCCTGGTAGATCTGAGAACAAAAGAAACATTGAGGGAGTGCAACTTAACAGCTGTCTTGTGTCTTGTCCAGATGAAACGTGAAGATGAAGCTGTCTCGCTGTGCTAATGGAGAGTGGAGTTTCCACTGCTGTGTTTGTTGTCAAACTGATGAAAGTAGGGTTTGTTTTTAGGTTTCCCTGTGTTTTACTTATAGCTTGTTTTTTAAAGTAGAAATTAAAATGCCAGTTCGGTGATATTTTGCTTTGTATTTTCTTCTGTTTTGTCCATTTAATTGTGTTTTATTACTGTCGCACCACAGATATCTCTGGTAAAATGATTTGTTGTTAGGTGTTGGGGTATAGGTCAGGTCCTCTCTCTTTCCTCTGTTCTCTCACGGCGTCTGCCTGCTGACCGGCTCGTATCGACCTTCTTGACAATTGGTAACCAATCTAAGTGACATGTGACAACTCGAGATCATAACGTTACTGTCACATAGTAATGGCACATGGGGTGCGTTCAGGCACAGAGTTGGGTGTAGGACATTGGACACAATCACTGTAGTTACAGGGAAAAAAAAAACACTCAGCCTGTGTAGACAGCTGTACTGATTAAAATAGATGTGGAGACAAGCCTTTAGTTGCAGTGGGCTGTCTCAGCTATTGTAGAATCATGTTTATTTGCAAATACACATCAAGTACAGAAGCACACTGGTGGCAATAAAACACACACTTGAGGTACTGTTAGGTGGGCTGTAACATCACATGACTCCGTTACATGAAAGGCTGTTTCTTCAAGGGTGAGGGCAGAAATTAGACCTAATATCTTTTGTAATCATGACCATCGGCACCTACGTTTCTTTTTCTATGACAAAAATGTTTATTTGTTGTCATGGCAACGATTCTTGGCCACAATGATTAAATGTTATACTTACTTATATATATTCATATACTTAAGATTATTTTACAAATAAAGGTGCCTGATGTCTGGAATAATTATTATTAGAATTGGTGCAGATAAGTGGAAATTATTAGCGCTGTAGCTGCACTCCATGACAGAAAGGCCACATTTATTTACATAACATAAGATTGGCAATGAAAGTCATTGAAATCGGTATTCTTATTCTATTTTTCATTTATTGTTTTTACTGTCATTTATCACTGGCCTCTCAGTTTTTGTGCTGCCCTGAAGTGCTTAACAGGGAAGTGAAGGCATTTGTCTATAATTGAGGTATCAAAGTGAATTGTTTCTACCAGACGTTGCTGTTGCTTTGTAAATATGATGATTTGCTGGCTGTACGTTAGGGAACTCAAATCTGTATTTGAAACAGGCCTCAAAACAGGAGAAGTTGCCCATGAATGTTTGTTGTCAGCCTGAAGACACAGGGGCTTATGTTGTCATCCAGAGAGACAAAATAGAGCTCACTGACTTATCTGCACTTTTAACAAGAGCACTCCAGAGAAATTATGGGCTCCTTTTCATCCCCATGCAATTATCTCTCACACACAATACACACTTAGATTTTGCCGTTTTTGGTGAGTTCTTGACACCTTTTTTTTTTTTTTTTAAAGCAGTGTATTATTGCATAATTCAGTGTCTTCAATTTGTAAAACAAACTAGCTGCCACTGTGCACTCTTTAACCTCTCTTGTCAAGCCTTGTTTTCTCCACTGTTGCAGGGTCTGATCCTGCGTTTCCCCAGCTTGATACTGAATTTGTTTGTGTTTCACACAGACACCTTGGGTCACAGATTTATTGAGACTAAAGAAGAAGCAAGGCAACAATGTCTCAGTTATGTTTTTATACAGCTAAACTGCAACCGCAATTACATTTCATACAAAACATAATCAATGGAATGTTCAAGGGCAACCCAGTTTTTGAAAGAATAAAGCGCTACATTTAATAAGGGCAGTGGAGTGGGGGATGACTGTCACTCCAGAGAGACTGCGGTTCACATCCATGAGCCATGATTTTTGAATGATGGTTTGAATAATACATAATGCTGCAGTCACTACACATGGATATTGTACTGCAAAATCAGATATTTTAGCAGAAGAATTTAAATAATGTGCAACTTGCCAAATAGGTTAATAACCAGGCTGCAAAATCCACTTCTGAACTTTGTTTAAATTTAGGGTTTTTACCAGCTAGAGGGAAATTACAGTAGTCAAGATAGGCGACGGTATGAGCTTGGATATGTCGGCTGTAGGTTGATTAACACTGCACCGAGACACTAGGCAGACTGGCCAGGACTCACTGCCACGTTATCAGCGGTGATGGAAGAAGAATGCAAGACTCACATAGGAAAAGAGCTACTCAGTTTTGGCAGTCCAGGCCAAGCTTCAGGTGGTGGGAAGTCGCCCAGCTCAGCTCAAAATGTCACTGACGCAAGCAGAAATTCCACCTAATGAACCAGAGAGTCAGCAGCAGAACTTCAGAATAGGCATATACAGTGGATGGCCTCTTCTCACCCACCTGCCTTTTAAGGAAAACTGGTATTTTTTTTATTGTGCAATATTTCCTCATAAATGTGATCATTCATTGTGCTAACTTGCACTCGCGACTATTGACATGGATGTCGATGCTTAACGCAGTCAGCTGATGTGGTCTTTCCAGGGAACTTCTTTCTGTGTTTCATTTTGGTTAGACGAGATAAGCATTTCAAATGAGTCATAGAGTTTGCATGGTCCACAGAATCACAATGGTCACACAGTTTATGGGAAATAATGTACTTCAGGATTCTCCTTTTTAAAAGCCTGGCGTATGTTTGGTCAATTACTGTACTGATTACGATCAGCAGATATTTATTCAGGAATCATTTTTTTGATCAAAAGATCAAAAACCTCTCTCTTCTTAGTCTTCTGTGACACTGACAACACTTATCACTCTAATTATTCTAATAACTCCACAGCTGTCACACGTCCTATCAATACAGCAACACTTCAGCTTCCTCCCACGTCTGACCTTTAACTTCTCTCTCTATTTCCAGCTCGTCATCCCCCTTTCTCTCAGCCCAGCGCAATAATTAACTCCCCCTATTATATCTCTCCTTTTATTCTATTTCCCCTGGAACTTTTCAGCCAGAACAGTTTCCAACATCGGCTCTCAATATTGACGACAACTCTCTCCTCTCCCTGCTGCATTGACAAACATGTTCTCTGCCCTGCACAATCACACACACACACACACACACACACACACACATACATGCTCAGATGCACAGCTACAAACGCAGCAGCATGCAGTCTCACAGGCACACAAAATGTAGAACAGGCTCCCTCGCTTCAGTCATGTTTGTAAGTCTTGAAGTCAAGAGGAAAAAAAAAAAAAAACAGCTTTAAAATGGAGATAAATACCTTCACATCCATTTCAATTATTTTTCCACTCTACTATCAGTATTTTGATTAGCGTCCCCTGTCAGCTTTATGATTATGATGCTGATTATGGTGATCATAACTGTTGTGATGATGGTGATGATGATTGTGTTTGTGATTACACTGCTTATTGACTGTGGCCGTGTCACTGACGCAATCTTTCATCCGCTCAGCTCATTCTGTGTGGAATTTACAGTCCGGAGGAGAGAGGGAGGACCTTGAACGGCTCCAGATCTGCTCCAGAGAGAGCGGATACTGGCTCTGCAGGACATTTTTTGAAAAGAAGGATTTCAATTTTCGAGGGTGGATAGATGTGAAGGACTTGAAATTTGGCGTAGAATATAATTTTGAAATGATTATAAAATATAAATATAACACAAACCTCTCAGATGTAGGCCATTGTGGGAGAAATACAATGCGGGCAAAATTAAACATGCCATTATGGTTACAAAAAAAAAAAAAAGAAGAATTTCATCAATGAAAATGAATAAAAAATGATAACTGTTTTAAAAAATAGTGTAGCAAGGGCAGCAGAATGGCCTTGGTATTGCATATTTCACATCACATAGATCATATAGTCTCACACGTTCAGCATCATCACCTTCTGTCCTTAATTTGCAGAGTTTTTTCCTGCTCAGATAGTTTATTATGTTCATTTAGCTGCAATGAAAACTGAATTTGCATTGCTCTAATTTATATGTCTAAGTTCAAAACCTCCATGCCCCTACACCCACCATGTACACCCCTTCAATGTGGGAACAGGCTTTTCTTATATAATAGTATTTTCAACACTTACAAATGTTTTTTGTTTTTTTTTTTGTTATTCTTTATAATCCTTTAGAGAACAGAACCTTTTGCTGAAAAGGTAAAATATAACACAGTGTGATGGAAGCACAAGAGAAGAGAAAAGTGGATTTTTTTTTATTGCTTATGAATTTAAAATTTTATGTGTTATAGCCTCTTTCAAAAGTTCCCTTGTCCTGTTTTAATGTGTTCATGTAGGTTTTTATTCTTCAGTGCACATTTACCACCATGCTTATTGTTCGGTATAATGGGAGTGATTCAGAAATGGAGAAAGTCAAAGACGGGGCACCAGGGGATGAGTGGTGAGAGAAAGCAGAGAACAAAGCAAAGAGAGCAATAATAGGAAAACAGCAACTCTTCTAGAGAAAATGTTCCTCTTGTTTCACACTTGATCCTTTGTGAATTGGGTGTGAATAGCTATAAGTGCACTCCTGCAAGAAAAAGGTTTATATGCACACACGCTAACATGCAGACACGCTGAGGTTAAGGCCTATAACCACAACAATAATTTGTGGCGGAAAGGAAGAGCACGGTGCAGGAAAACTAAAAGGAAAAATTCCATAGGTTTGTAAATGTCGCCTCTGCATGCAGAGGCTCAGATCTCGTTTAACAGCTGTTAGGAAGGAGATGGAAAGAAATGATATCGTGATAAGTAGACGCTTGTGGGGTTTCCGTTGGCTTTCCAGAGGGGACAAGAGGAGAAAATCAGTAGTGAAGGGGAGAAAATGACAATAATGACAACGAGCAGCAGAAATGTGTCTCTCGTCGCTTCCTTTATTGGTGAATCGTGTAACAAATGAAAATGATGAAAAACAGAGCATAACTTCGTCTTGCATTCCTCGTAGGTTGTATTTGATGAAGGGTCTGCAGATAAATCACCTGACAGGCCTCCACAGCACGTTTCATTCTCAAAGTGAATGATGTAGCTCTCGTTGGCTATTCACAGCAGCTCTCTAAACACAGAGGACCTCGCAGAGGGGCTCCTGACTTACAGAGCCTCAACCAAAACAAATCTGCATTTACAGCAGGGTTTCTGCAAGTGTTATTAAGCCCCTCTGTCACCCTGACTGAATCACTGTATCCACAGCATGACAACGAAGAGCCTGTGAGAGGATTGGGAGTTCTCCACATCTCAGTCCAGAGAGATATTTGAATAAAAGCTTTAAGCACAGATGACCTGAGTGCTCCTCAGAGGGGTCACTGTTGTTTTAAGAGCGGATTGCTTCAAGCCTCCCGTCTACTCGGTATCTTTAGCATCACCCTCATGTTTTCAGTCTAATTATACTGATCTTATAATTACACCGCTAGCCAGAAGAATTTTAAAAGAAGCATTAAGGCTGACTAGACTGATCTAAGTGGATATAAAATGGTGAGTAAGCCACTGAACTCTGTTGCTGCCGAGTGTAGAAATACATCGCTTTCCAGTGAGCAGCTGGAGAGACTCAAATTGATGGTGCGTGTAAAAGCACCTCCTCTGGAGCACGGCTGAGAGACGAGTTAGTAGACTGATATTGTGGTTCAGAACTAAGCGCAGAGAGAGAGAGAAAGAGAGCAATAACAGCTTTTACTCACCCCAGTATGTTCACTTTCACTGTTTGAGAGCGCATGTAAAATTCAGTGTAATTATCATCATGAATGAATCATGAATTACAAGATTTCCAGATGATAGTACAGGGTTTAGCTGTTGAACGACCAGCTGGAGAAAGTGTAAAGGCAACTTCTGTGTTTGGAAGGTGTCTGTGACATCTGTGTTAGACAGGATTAGAGGAACCAGCAGGACAGTCGCAAAGAATTAGAACACAACATGTTTTGGTCTATACACCTACACACTGGATCTGAAATGAAACCAAAGCCACAAGTTTGTGAACTGCTGACTCAGAACTTAAGCAACCCTCCCATGCTAAGGCTGACAAAGAAACCACATTACTCAAGGTTAATATACTTTATAGATAGCCTGTCATCATCACCTGGGGATGCCTTCAAGGAACCAATCATGGCACCGGTCGGCCATCAGTCAAGTTTCAGTTTCGATCTGTAGGAGGTCAAGACAGGTTTTTTTTTTAAAAAACAATCACCTCAGTATTTCTCTATGTATTTTCAGTGTTCTGAGCTCACTGTATTTCTTTCTTTCTTTATTTTTGGCATTTCTGCCTTTTTTATATTTTTGACAGCTACAGAGGAGAGTGACAGGAAAGGCGGGAGAGAGAGGAGATGACATGCAGCTAACAGGATTCAATTTATGTTCAAGTGGGACTGAACATAAACACGTATGTTGTTCTCAAATTAACAACAGACCCAGAGCGTCATTCCAGCAGTTTAGTAGCAGCAGTTATGGATGGAAGGATGGAAGGTAAAACTAGGCATGAAGGCCAGTGTGCACTGCAGACATGCTACCGTAAAAAACACCCAGGATGCAGAAACACTGATTTATAAGTGTGTCAGTGAAGATATGGTTTAACCACACTGTCTTGCTTGTGTATTAGAGATCTCTTGTGGTGTGCAGAGGATACAGAATGCTCCCCAAATTTTGACGAGTGCTTGCAAACCATGTGCACAGCTGTTCGTGTTCATTGTTGCTGGATAACATGTACGGCAACATATGAATTTGGCAGTAGATTTAGATGAAGACCTGTTTGGCCACTGTTTGGATTGCTTTGTCTGTAGGTTTGATATGGGGGGAATATGTATAAAAAGAGCAAGTTCTACACTAGTCACCCAAAACGTAAACTTTAAGTCAGAACTGTAACCTCATAGGGGTTTTCAAAGTAAATGTGCTGGAGTCGAACGAAAACAATGAAAAAATATATGACTTTCTTAATGCTTTCTGACTGTGCTATATATCATCATAAGAAGAAGGTAAGAGGGTGAAGAACAGAATGGAGGTTGTGTATGATCAGGAACTGTTGCAAATCCTTGTGTGACCTCCAAAGGTGAACTCTACTGTTACAATCAACCAGTGGATTCAGTGGGCGGGCACTTCTCCCAGGAGGGCTCATTAAATTTGATTGTTTTTGTTAACTCAAAATAAAGAAAAAAAAACTTTCTCTATGTCATTTCAGACATGGCTGGTAGAATACAATAAATAATAATTGCACAAGATCATTGTATTACCCCTGCAGAGTCAAGGAACATCCTTCAGCCAATCAGTGCAGAGATCACCCAGTTGGAAGGGGCCAATCCCCATGTGGGGTTGTTAGGGCCCTGGTGTTGTTTGTTTGTCTAGAAGAGAGAGAGAGAGTTGAGATAATAGCAGGTTAGAATGATAGAGGCGATGAGGAAAACACAGCAATTTGTGTTTGTGTGTGTGTTTGTGCATGTGTGCTGTGTGTGTCCTTCTGTCTGTGTCTGAAGAAGATAATGCATTTGGTTCCATGTTGCTCTAGTCCAATGCGTGAAATGGTTCGTTGACAGTAAAAGAAGAAATGGCAAAGAAAAATTGGCCAGGAAGTCACCATCTCCTCATCCCACTGAAATCTTTCAATCCTATATTGCCAACTCCATATCTGAGTTTTGGTATTCATACGAAATTGGTACTCTATCCATACCTTACTTAACATAATATAAACACGTTTTTCTGTAGACTCTGTAAACCTTCATGTAAGAACACAAACCAGAGCTCTTAAATATGTATTCCTGCCCAACCGAAGAAGCTGCAAATGAACTTTACCTAAATAAAGCAGCCAAAAACTGGCAAAAAGCAACTGCGTGAATCAGTAAACAACATTATGGACTTTACCAGACATTAACTTCCAGCCTTGACAGTTTTGACGGTTTTCAATACTCGACGGCGACGGAAACATTTTGTTTGTTACCACAAAATATGGAGGTTCGATACCCGGCTCCATCCATGTGGCTGGTAAAGTTTAAAGGATATATAGGGGTGTAATTGCATGTGTGATAACGATAATGTTTTGCTTGCCCCTTGGTCAAGTGTGATGGGTAGGAAATTGAAGAGTTGGGAATTCTGCCCCATCCTGAAACTGGAGTTTGGGGCTATTGTGGTCCAGCAGAGACTGGCCCCTGGAAAGAGATCTGACAGGATTAACCACTCAGACTAGAAGAAGGTCAAACACCATCTGGGCTCATGTGTCCCACTGATCCTAAAAGAGCTTTGTTCATCTGTTGGTTGCTTCTCTCTCCTTAGTGAACAACTACTGGACCACATCAACAGTCATTATTACTATGGACATTATGGAAAGTCTGTTTCTCCTCATAACACTTGAACATGAACTGAAGCAGCACACAAATAACAGTTCTTTTCTAGTAAGTCCATAATTAAGGTAAATTGTTCACGATTTTTCTAAATATTATTTTTAATATCTGACTAACAAGTAAGTGATGATTACTTCATGTTTGTCATTAATTGGCAATGACAATGTGTGTATTCATCATCATTAGCGTCATTTTGATGAATAATTTATGCATTATGCTGTATCCTGACTGCTGTGAATTTCCAATGTTAGCTGCACACCTTTGATGATGTGTGAAACATATGTTTTGAAAGTCACATTTAAACTGTGTTTGCAGGTATAGGCTAGTATAATATGAGAAACTCCTAACTAAACTCTACGGTCACAAACTTAGTTGTAAGGTAACAAAACATGAATAATATCTGTGCTGTTCGTCTTGAAGCATAAAAAGGATTTTGTGCATTGTTTGAGCAGGCTTTACTTTTGTGCTTATTTGGATAAAGATGTCTCTCAGTTGTGCCCGCAGCTGCATTTCGCTGCTACAACATTTTAAAATCTGCCATCTTTGCTTCATCTCTCTCCTCAGTGCTCGTCTCCTTTTCTCCTTCTCTGTGGTTTTTACCCTGCATTCACCTTTCCAATTCATTCCCCTTCTTATTTTCCTACATCAGCACCTTTACCTCTTTTGTCTTTGTTTCCCTCACTAACTCTGCTCCTGAGTAAGCCTTTTAAACTCCCATGAGACTGTGTGAAATTAGCTCCTGGCTGCTGTGGGTGGGTTGTAGAGCTGTGTGTGTGTGTGTGTGTGTGTGTGTGTGGTGGTGGTGGTGGTGGTGGTGGGGTGGGGGTGGGGGGGTGGGGGGTTCAGTTAGCAGTCTTTACCACTAACTTTGATCAGACACAGTGCAGACTGCTGTTGTTGTGTTTAGAAGACAGTGGATGTAACAGTGAAGGAGAACAATATTTGTCCTGCTTAAAGTCATCTTTCCTTCCCTTGAGCGATGGCAGTGCTGTTTTTGTCTAAGAATATCCACTTTATTTGTCCATCTGTGTGTGTGTGTGTCTGTGTGTGAGATCTGTTGTTATGGCCCAGCTGACTCACTGTGGGTCAAATCCTGACTTGTGCCCTGTGTGCAGTGCTGTTTCCTAAGATGCACCCTCAGGTGATAAATATGGAATGAAGGAAAGTTCACAGTAGTCTTGCTGACATTTGCTGGCTCTAATTTAAAACATAGCCCTTTGATTTTTTTGTCTAGCTTTTGTGTTTGCCTTGGAGACACAAAATGGGAAACTAATTGGGGATTCTCAGTATAAAGGGGTCAGTATTAGTCAGTATCAGTGTTTTTCGGATCATTGAACAGTAACATGTTCCTTGGTCAGTTGTTATCCTCAAAAACAAAAGTTGCAGAGTAAAAAGCTGTGCTTGAGCAGAAATACATTGTTTTACTATCATTCCTCTGAGATGGTCAGAGATAACCGAGAAAGGATGTGAATAACGTTTAATTGATTACTCAAAAATTTAAAAATTATTTGTTTTTAAGCACAAATGCTAAACATATGATGGTCCCAGATTCTCCATTGTGAAGATTTGCTACTTTCCTACGTCATACGTTACATGAAATTGAATCTCTTTGGATGTCGAATAGTAAGTTGATCATTGATAATGAAGATAAGATGATAGTTGTAGCCCTAAAACCTGCAAACCTTTCAGGGAGCACAATAAATGAAGCTCTTTATCTCTTGTAGACCCATAAGTATTATATATGTGGTGCTGGTTTAGAGTCAGACACAGTATCTTAGTTAGGTGATATCTGATCTCACCAGGATTTTTAGATTGACCTTAAATATCAGCATTTTTCCTCATGCATTGGCCTGCTGTGATATCAGACTCTCTGTTCATGAAGCACACTATAAGCTCTAACAATAAATCACTGTCTTAGAACATGGACCAGTAAATTGGGGGATATGTGGACTAGTTTAGATTATGGCTGAGCTCAGCTTTTACTATAAATATAGTTTGGGTGACCTCCAGAAAAACCCACATGGTGGGAATAAAAAAAAAGAACAGACTATAATTTTAACATTTTTTTAAACCAACAAATGTTCCATTCACATGCGGCGAACATGAAAACACTCGGGGAATAGTCTAGTGTGCGAGCTTGTCTTGGGCCTGGTGTGGATGTTTTGTCTGCATTCATTTGACTTGCATTTAGTTTGACAAAGCCTTAGAGACAGCTAGGTATCAGCACAAAGACACATACGCACATAAACACACACACACACACACACACACACACACACACACACACACACACACACAAACAGTGAAATGCAGGAGCCTCTTCCCACAGGCTTCCTTTGAACTTTCTACTGGCATTTACTCTGTGAACACACAGGCAAACAAGAAGAAAGACAAAAAGTGTCAGGGCAGAATGAAGGCGAATGAGGAAGAGTTGGGGGGAGCCGGTAAGGAGAAGCTAAGTGCAAGACTGCTCTGACTGGTTCAGGACAGCTCTACTAACATGCTGAGGGGGAGAGGAAACTCTGCAAACTTACTGAGGGGAACTGAGGTGGAGGGAAGAGAGGAGCGAGAGAAGAAGATTAAACAGAGCAGAGTAATGTACTTGGAGTAAAGAAAGAACATTTATCTCTCCATCCTCCTGAGCTCTTCCCTTGTTTCCCCAGTGGAGCAGGCAGATAAGAGAGCCTGTGTATGATTGGCTTACCACTTGGCCTGTCGCCACGTCTGCACTATCACCGTGGGATAACGACAGGAGCAGAGGGATTCTATCAGATAGGATGGTATTTAAAGATAAAGGACATTTTTTTTCAGCGGAAGTAAAATGACTGAATTTAAATCAGTGTATTTGAATTCTGCATGTGAACTTGTACTTGAACAAGAACTGCCCAAAACACGCTGCTGTAAACCAACTATCATCGTCCCTTTCACGCTCTTTTTGCATAATTTCAACCACTTTTCATGTATTTTCATGGTGAGACTCAATAGATCTCTGTTTAGGGTCCTAACTCACACCGAGAGAGAGACAAACACAGTTGCCTTATGAATATATAATGTCTGTTGTGAACTTTTCCATCCTTTGCCCTTATTTTCTGTGCTTGACTGATCTGTGCTTCCATTTATCTCCATTCTGGAGCTTTCTCACAGCTCATCAATGCAAATATATGGATTCGTTTACAGCCAATGTGTCTTTTTATCAGCAGAAGTTCCCACTAATGTGACAAATTGAAGATCTAGTCGCCAGTTAGAAAGCAAAAAGAGAAATAGAGATGTCTTTCTCTCTTTGATTTCCACTGTTTCTTTCCAAATATCACTAAATTATTTCGCTCTGGGTATTTAGATGTAGTGTAGACAACACTAGCAGAAGCGGGTGGGCTATTAACAGACCACAATTTCCTTTCTTACAATCTATATCCTGCTCAACAGTGACAATTGAACAACATCTGTCAGGTATAGAGCGGAGAGAGTGAAAAGGAAACTGAAATGTGTTGAGCAAGCTGTTGCGTTTTCTTCCAGGAGCAGAGAAAGAGACAACTACGGCTTTGTTTTTCTCACCAAGGAGAGGTTATGGAAGCATGGCAGCCACCTGAAAGCACTGTGTGAGAGCCGAGGCTGTTAGCAGCCAGCAGCAGAGTCTATTCTTCATCATCTAGCTCATGGCTGCACAGTCACAGGTGGAGCTCGCCTCACAGATAAGAGAATCAAGGATCCACACTCAGAGTACAGTGTGCTTTACTGACAGACCTGTAGTCATTCTTTTCTTCCTGTTTCCTCAACCTATCGGGCAGCTGGGGTCAGCAGGCAGCAGACGTGTAGCCATCTCAAGCTAATCTCATGACATCTTGTGTTATTTATTACACTGTATTCAACAGACTGCGTCCTCCTCAGCTTTAGATCTAGGTTACCTCGACGCGCCTGTGAGCTACTGTGAGGCTTACACGGTGAAGAAACATGAGACTTAGCTAGGTGTGTGGAGAAAATATAAAAAATCACAAGAGACTTTTGTCTGGACTGCAACAGCAAGGCCAACCAAGTGTTGGGAGTAAGCATTGGTTGTTTCTCTTTCAAAATGGTTTGGATCAAGCAAGCAGTGTTGAAAACTTAGACCTTTTGTCTCTAGATTAACCAATTTTCAGGTTCCTTTAGTGTCTTTTTTTCGAAGAAGCTCCTGGCAACAAATTTTGCGATTTCTTCAAATCTTAGCTACTTGACAGTAATTGCCCTGAGAGCGCGAGGTCGGGCTCTCCATCCGGAGACACACCTCTCTATTCTGATCACACAGCAGATGACGTGAATGAGCTTCTAACTTTCTCTCTGAGGGATCATTTTACATGTAAATATAGCCAAAATCACAACACAGCCATTGTCTTTAACTTCTGTGTCGGTGTTTGTCAGACAAGATCACGGTTATAAATCAGGATGTTAGCAATTTAGAGCAGCAGCTTGGATTTGGCTTGGGAGTTAACATCTTGTATTAATGGGCCGCGTTTCAAGTCACTATTTCATACTTGGTCTATTGCCTGACAACAGAAACAGCACAACATATACATGAGAAACAGCTTTATTGGGAATTCATCTGTGTTAAAACACTGTATATATGACCAGTAAGGGCAGGAGAGAAGTAAACAGATAAAGAGTTGAAACCGGCTGACACTAGGCAGAACGCAAATATACAAGGTTTTGACCTAGTCATGTTTCCTTGTCAGTTTCTGTCTGTCTTCGCTTTGATCTCATTCTCTTCAGTTCCTCCTCTGTCACTGTGTTTAACTCAAACATGTGGCTGGGTTTTCTTCAACTTTTTTCCCCCTTTATCCTCATCTCTTACTGACTTGGTCACTTTTTCAGGCAGTCAGTCAGTTGTTCACTCATTTGTTAACTAATTGTTGGTGTGGCACTAAAATCCGCATTTCTCACTGCAGACATGTATTCTTGACGAATCTTTATGGGCATGGTCACAGAGAATAACTGACAAAAATAAGTATGATAGTATTTATAATAATATTTTAGGCAGTGGTGAAGTGATTATAGGAGAAATGATGGAAACGTTTACTGTTTTCTGAAATGTGAGAATCTGCTGCTTTTTTTTGTTATGTATCATTGTAAATGAGAACAGAAATGGAATCTCTTTGGGTTTTGAACAGTTCATGAGACAGTACAAACAAATATCACTGGCTGGGGAATTGTGGCATTTTTCACCATTTTCTGACATTTTAAAGATTAAACGTACATCTCTGCGATGTAATCGTTTTTGGTTTAGTTTCATGTTGCATTTGTTATTAGATTAGATTTCAAGTATGTACATTTCCACCTACTACATAATTTTGACAACAATGATTACGGAGGGGTAAAGGAACCAGTATACTCCAACTGGTTAGTGTGTGTTCAACCACTTTTCACCCTGCCTTTGAGTGCGGCCATTCAGAGCAGCTAGAAAAACACTTTTGCCTTCAGGCGAGGTCGGACGGCATGTCCTGCAGACCAGTTCTACTGGAGCATAATCCCCCAGCCTTTAGTGTAACATCAGATCAGATGAGGCAGCTGAGTCATTTAATTTCTGATTTATGAATCCACAAATTTACAAATTGGGGTGAGCCCAAACAATGAGGCTTTTTATTACTCATTATCCTCTTTTTTCTGTCATTAGCTGGCTTCTATCCATATGCTATTATGTAAAAAAAAAGAGAGAGACTGAATTGACATTGGGATGGAAATATAACTCCAGATGCCCTGACAACCAGTCGTTTTGATGAGTCCAAAACGTCATTCATCCAGACCAACTCTCTTCCTCGCGACACCTGCTATTTCTGTGATTGTGCAAATATCTTCGTGTGTCAGAGCTTCATCATCAGCCTCATCCTTTGTCCTTTCCTTTCTCTTTGTTTCTTCAACCTCTAGTTTTCCTCCCAGTTCCCCTTCTCTGCTACACTTTTTATTAAAACTCACGCTTAACTATCAATCGCCTCTTTCCACCACTCCACTTCTCTCGTAATTGATTGAATTTCATGTTGAATGTCCTGAAACTGAGGGGAAATAGAAGAAAAAGGAAAGGAAGCCAGTTTGGAGAGGGTATTAGAAAGAGAAAGAAGTCGGAAGAGTGGGAAGATGGCAAGATATTTTGAATAACAGACTGCTCAGTGAAGGTTTTTCCCTCATTAACGTGAAAAGAGAGAACAGAATGAAGAGGAAGCAGATTTTTGAGGTTCAGCTTTGAGCCACATTGTTCAGTTTCTGGATCAGTTGAGGGATGTTTTCAGCAGTGGAAAAAATGAGGAGAAGAGGAGAGAAGAGAGTTGATGAATGAGGGTGACTATAAAAATAGAAAGCCAAGGGGAGATGGGGGGGGGGGAGTAAGCAGAAAGAAAAGAAGTCGTTTGTCTCAGTTTAGAGAGGCTGGATTGGCTGTGAATGCAAATGTTCTCATTGGTTAGCCAGATCCTTACGTAACTTTACAGTCTGGACCGAAATCACTGTCGTAATGATCAAGCCATGTTTATTTTTAGCTTAATTGTGTGTGTGTGTGTGTGTGTGTGTGTGTGTGTGTGTGTGTATGTGTGTGTGTGTTTGTGTGTGTGCGCGTACCTGCATACGTGCGTGTGTTTGTGATTGAGAGCGAGAGCAGGCGAGGAAGTTTGAGTACCTTTCAAAAACCTATTTATTTGAGTTTGTACAGATATCCTTAAAAGCAGGTGAGTGTGTGTGTGTGTGCGTGTGTGTGCATGTGTTCATGCATGTCTACAATATGTAGAGATGTGTGTGGTAGTGTTCTGCTTCATCTTCTCGGCACCACATGTAATATTCTGTGTTACTTCTCTGTTCGTATGAATGAGATGCTGCCTGTCAGTCTTCAGGATGTAGACACGAATACTGGATAGACTCCAGTGGAGCTGCACTACAGGAAAAGCAGACTCCCATCTCTGTTCTCCCTCTCTCCTCTTTCTTATTTCTCACTGTATTGTCTGTGCCCCTCACCCCCTCTCCCTATTCTGTCCATGTCTTCTCATCATCTCCTCCTCTCTACCTTACCCACCTTCTTTCCTATTTCCTCTCTGCTCTGCTCCTACAACACATTCCTTCGTTTCCAGCTTCTTTACTCGTCCCTCATGCTCTTGATATCCTCTATCTATCCAGTACATTTTTCTTCTCCTCCCTCTGTTTTACCATATAGCGCCATTCCCTTTCTCAATCTATTCTCCTTTGTATATCATAGTTCGACTGTATACAATGTGTAAGTAAATAAGCCACAATTACAGCAGTGACATGCACACGCAGCAGTAACACTGTTACATATTCAACAATTTTACTTTTTAACCTGCAAAAGCATGTTGAAAGTGTAGCCATCAAATACCACTGAAACAAAGGGTATAAAGAAGTTTATATATATATTAAAAAAAACATATTATAAAACCTCCTAACGCCTACACATCTAGACTTCTTCATCAACATGTCAACAAAACCAGACTAAACTGTTCTGTGTAATTATTAACTGGTTTGGTCCAAAGATGGAGAAAAAAAATAGGATATAAAACCCACAGTCCTCTGCTGCACGACTTCAATTTCACTTTTAATAATCTCTAATAAACTTCAGCTCCATGCTGACAATAGGCTCTAAAAACGAATGTTTCCTGGCCGAAGTTCCACTTTTACAAGTTCAGGTGCTTTGAAACTGTAGTTAGATGATGTATTTCTTCTGATTTACGTATAATCATAAGATATACCAGCTATAGGGTTACACAGCAGTTTCACATCCATGCGGTGGAGGTCAGACAAAAAATTGTACTCATAATGCTCAGCCAGTTAAGGCAAACCCACAGGACCTCACATTGCTGTGGGTTTGAGCGCTGGTCATAACGTTAATAGCATGTAATGCCCTAAAAGTCACTTAGAAAACTACTGATCCAAGTAATTTGTCAAGTGTTTGACAGTTAATGAGTTTCCATATTAAATTCTGCCTATTATGATAATGGCCAGGAAGTCTTCATAAGCCCTAATAATCCTGTTACCTTCATCAATATAATGGCCTTAACTGCTCTTGTAAAGGCTGTATAAATTTCTAATAGAGGATCATGTGGCATTCTATTAAAAAGCACAGTTTTTTATATTGTATATGAGAAGTGACAGGCCTGAGTTTTCTCAGGGTAGTTCAAATTATTTTGGTTAAAATTATTCTAGGGTTTTGATGATGATTTTGCTTAATTTTGAGAACACGACAGGCCTGGTTGACTTCACACAGTGTACAATTTCCTACTAATGAGTACAAAGTTTCTTGTGAGAACAGGCTCATCAGTACTATTCCCCTCTCTGAATATGTGTGCGTTGCTTTTCTTAATACTTGAAGCAAAACTGTGTCCACTGGTCCCACTCAGCATTCTTCACTTCTGCAGAGGCCTAACAGTAATCTGATGCAGTGTATCTCTGAAATCCACTCTCTGCTCTGTTATGCTATCTGCTCACAAAGCTCATATATCAGCTTCACAGGGTGCTGATCAGATCCCAGACTGGTGCTTGTCTATAAGCAGGATGTAGCCTAAAGAGGAGAGCAGAGACTCGGTGGAGAGGGAAGGAAGGAGAGGAGGAGGAGGAGGGGGGAATGAATTAGAGACTATGGGGAAAAAGATGAGGGTGGGAAGGAATTCGGCAAGGTTCCAGACCCATGAATAAAATGCATAAAGTACACAGTAAATTTTTAATGCTGTTTAGTTTCCACCAAGAGGCCAGATTTGCATCCCCATCCCCTGATTATGACATCTTCAGTCAGCACTCCAGGCATGGCTTTGCCAATTTTAATGTTAGCGTGCGTATTTGTGCAAACTCACAAATACCCACTTGTGAGTTTAAGCACGTGCACGCACGCACGTACACACAGACACAGACACACACACACACACACACACATGCACGTTCAGTGGAGGTTACCTCTGCTGAGGGAAGCTAATCGGGCTGAAGCCATTCCCACTTTGATTTCCTTCTGAATCAATTCTGGTCCTTTCCTGTCACAGGCTTCCTCAGGGATCTGCTATCAGATGAAATCTCAGGGCCATCACTTTAAACTGGAGAGGGAAAAAAAAAAAGCTGATTTGGTGGAGACTCGGGAGACAGCCTGACTGTGAAGAGTCCATCAGAGAAACTGAAGACTTTTTAAAACTGTTCTCACAAGTAAAATAAAAGCACAGATTATTAGTTCATACAGCATGAACAAATAATTCTCTTGAGGAGTGACCTCTTGCTGATGTGTAAGTCATTAGTATGTTGACATGCACACTGGTATGGTTTTGATCTTATTCAGGATATGTTTTTTTTCAATGAATAAGAAGAACCAGGTTATGAATCCCCTTGTATACATGATTATAAAAGTTTTTATCCAGCAAACAGGTCAACACACGTTGGTTTCTGGCTTCAGCTGGATTTAGCTTTTCCATCAGACCATCAGTAATTGGAGATGAAAGCAACAATAACATTTATCTTCTGCATTAGGAATGCATTAATCCATCTTTTTCTCTCCTGATATCAATTCCAACACCTCAGCTTAGGGTATCTGCTGATCTACTGATCTGATACCCATTCCTCCTTTGTTCCTATTTTAAAATCTGTAACCCTTATTACATGGAATACATTAATATTAGCATTAGTCCAGCTAATTCCTTTGGCCCTAAAAATTGAATTCAGCAGCCCCCCCCCCATGACAGAATGAATGTACAGTAACTGTAAACACTGAATTTTATGAGGACATCGGTAAAGGAAATATTTTAATGTGGATCATCACATCTGGTGGAAACCCAGTCCACTTATTAAAGTCAGTATCTGTTGGCGATTCGGCATACAGGACTGCTGTATCCCTAATTACCACTGTCAGACTTTTATATCAGCATGTAGATAGGGAAGATAGGGAAGCACCTGCTAATATGACAGAGAATAATCAGAAATCTGGATAAGGTGTTTACATGCCACAGTATCCTGGATTCTGATAAAGTACTATAGTTAGCATGCCAGGTTTCTGAAAACTGGAATATTTGGTTTACATGTGACTGCAATGACTGCCCTCTACAGAAAAGCAAGATCTTTGGTTATTTGCTTATAGAACAACCCATGTTTCTGTTGGGCCGTAAAACAGAAACTATTAAAGTATTAAACTATTAAAGTATTTAGGTACCAAAGTATTGTTTACCACAGCAAAAATCTGATTTCTGACTGAAAATCTGAATTTGACACTAGAGCCCGGGGTTCACAATGAGCGCAACACAGCCAAGTAACCATATTACCAAGCATACAGGATATGCTGAGTTGAAGTTTTCGGCAAGTTGTTTTCGGCCTTTCCCACTGCGTTCCTCATTGACATGTCTGCCCCTTTTTCTACCTCAGGGGAGACTGAACACTGCAGCCTAGTTTAGCTTGACTAGATGTTGCTGTTTAGCAGCTTAACTGCAACGTCTAATGGAATTACTCAGTGCGACACGAAGGTGTTTACACAGACATGCAGTCAATTAACCGTAATTAAAATGGAGGCACTGCTAAATAAACTGCATCATGTACAGTTTTATAATAAAGGAATCTCATCAGCTGTTGTGTTACATTTTAAACAGATTTTAATTAAACCCGAAAAAAGACTTAATTAAACAATTTTTTTTTTTTGCTTGCAACTTTGAATGGACACGAGTGAAAGACTTCCTTCACTGTGAATCACGAATGAAAATTCCAGCACCACCTCCAACGCAGATGATATGATAATAAAGTCAGAGTTTTATCTCCTTGTAATCACTTTGAAGGGTTTGAATGACATTGGGGCAGTGTCGCAGCGAGCTAAAATAGCCAGTTAATGCTTTTGAGATGAGCACACTAAAATATTAATGGAGGTCCTGGGAAAGGAAAGGTCATCCCTGAGACTTAGACTGAATAATAAGACGGCCAGTGGCAACTGCTCTGAACCTAAAGCAACACTAGCTAGTTAAAAAAAAAAAATAGCTGAACTACATGTCAGGCAGCAGCACCTCAACTGCAGTCCTCTGCTGGTCACAGCCAATACTGATGAGAACAGATGATACATTTTCTCTTGTACACACAACATGTTTGTATCTGCAGGTCAAAATGAACTCAGAAGAAAATATCAACAAGTTGCAAATTGTCCAGATGGTATAAAAATCAACAAACATATTCACACCACAGAATCTTGTGCGAATATGGCCATACAGACTAATTCACTGTTTACCAGACTACCAGACTAAAGAGTACCTCAAATGAGCTCTAACTATGGACATTAGACCAGCGCAAGTTCATAGGGTTTAGGCTTTAATATCTGTTTTTATCTGTCTACTATCATTACACTAAAGTCCATAACAAATCAGTACAAAAATGTAATACACGTGAATATGCGCTAAGTAGTTTAACCACACGTAATTGCATGAATTACACTATGGAAGTACTCTCCTGTCTCCTTGTCTGTTTGTGACAATGTTACATACTGGTATCACAGAAACTTTCTTGAAGTTTAAAGAAATTTTTGCATGGTAAACGAGCTGCTAAAAAGTCAGACTTCTGTTGTAACTCCAATTTGACCAAACACTTATGTATATGACATAACATAACCTATCCTCCAATTTACCACCATCCATGTTCATTCAGTTCATTTTAGCACAATGTTCTACTCCTGCCTCTACATTTGCACAACTTCCCTGCCTCTCCGTCTTTCTGTCTCCCCCCTCTCTCTCTCTCTCCTCCCTTTATGCTGTGCCTCTGCTCCAAGCCTATACAGTTTGCCCTCACTGTGTTTCAAATTACATGCCACATCAAATGAGGCTATCTCGTAATGCTGTTAGCGCAAGCGCAAGCGTATGTATGTGTGAGTCCTTTGGTATTCTATCACCTTCGGAATCAGATTTCTATTAAATGAATGTCTAGAGTTGAGCTCAGTATTCAGAATGAGTAACACAGTAATAGATCTGATAGACATCGCATACTGTGTCATTATTACTGACCTTTCTTTCTTTCTTTCTCCCTTCTCTCCCCTCTATTACTCTGCCTGGCTCCCCCTGCAAACATTTAAAGGAAGCCGAGGTAAGTAAATCCATTGTGTTTGTAACTTGATAACACTACTTTGAAACATACTGCGGTACCTTCCTGGCAGCCGCAGACATTGTAATGTGTGTCTGGCACTCGCTTTAAGGCATTGTTGCCGAGCAGGGGTTGTGTTGCTGATTTAAATGCTCAGCAGGTTGGGTGGCTGGTCAGCCGTAATGTGGTATATAGTTCAGAATATTAAAATGTTGCAGTAGTGGTTTGATAGTGTTCTTACTCTAAAAGCAAATGTAGCAGTTTCTACAAGTAGTATTGTATCAGTTAGTGCACAGCAGTTTTATGTAGGCTAATGTTAACCTCACAAAAAAACCTGTCTCCTGGTGTCCCACTGCTCTGGGAAGACTTTCCGCAAGGTTTGAGAACCTATCTGCCTGGATTTATTCCCAATCAGCCACAAGAGCATCAGCAAGGGTGGAGGATAAGGTGTGGCTCACAGTCTGCATTCAAGTGATGGAAGGGTTTAGGGTCGGGACTCTGTGCTGGCCGGTCACCTTCATCCACAACAAACTGGGAAAACTGTTTCTTTAGGGAGCTGGCTTTGTGAATGGGGACATTGTCATTTTTTTAACAGGACAGCATTATCCTGTGAAAAATGTCTAAAATGTAAAAAAAAAAAAAAAATTACATGTAGTATTAGAATTTCATTAGTCCAAATCATGCACATTTGGTCTGAAGCCTGATAAATAATATAACAACAACAATAATAATAATAATAATAATAATAATAATGACTCAGAGTAAATTGATTGTTTAGGGGAAGACACAAGTCTCACATTTCTCTAAACAGTTCAGGCTGTAGTCAGGAGTCTGCAGAAATTAACTTTGCCACAGTAAGACCTTACTTTGCACTTTCACTGCCATAAAGTTAATTTTATAATAAAGACAGAGCAGGAGAGGTGGACATAAAGTAAAAGAAAAAAGAAGTGAGGACATGAGTGAAATAAGGACCTGAGGGAGAAGCTAATTAGGTTTCATCTCCTCATTTCAAACTTTTGTGTTGGCTTGAATGCCGGCAGTTGTCATTTATAGAACAAGGACTGGATGAGTGGGTCAACTGTCCATTTTCTGTGGACTGTTTCACACGACTGCCTAATTTAGACCTCTTTCTCCTATCTCTATATCTGTCTTTCTCTCTCTCTCTCTCTCTCTCTCTCACTCTCTCACTCTCTCTCTTCCTTCATTAATAAAGGAGGTAGAGATCCTGTGTTCAGACCCAGCAGGTTTTCTCTGCCTGGTTCACATACTGTCACTGACACAGGCTCACTCCCTGCTGACACACATATGGTTCACTCTGGTTACTGCTTCAGATGCAGACACCACCACTGCGTATGTATGTGTGTGTGGGTGTGTGTGGGTGTGTGTCTGTGTGCAGATTACTTCCACCGCAAACCCACTTTGGTAACACTTTACCTCACCCTGTCTAGAATTTCTAAGCACTGTATAAACATTTCACAAAGGGTTGGGAACACACTATAATGTGTTTGTAAGCAAATATAGATAATTACCAACTCCTCTTGTTGCCACTGTGGAGGCTGGATTAAACAGAAAATGAATGACACTATTTCAAAACACTGCTTAGATAATCTTAAATGCATCTTCAAAGGGCAGGTTGACAAACACTGCACCTTGGTAAACACTTAAAATGTTCGAATATCTGCTTACAACTACGTAAGAGTGTTATAAATCCCTTATAGTGTTTTTAAACGCTCAAAATGGGGGATTTGATGGAAGGAAGAAGGTCTCATGAGCTCACAGTGATGAAGTTGAGCTTCAACCTGTGCACATAACAGAGAGATCTATTGAAATGCACAGTAACTTTTCCTGCTGCTCTTCTTACTGGTGGCTGCTGCTGCTGCACTCGCTGCAAGCTGCAGCAACTCTCCACCTGTGCCCCTCCTGCCTTCATCTGTATATTAGTTTTAAAGGGTTATTTATGGATTATTAACCTTTTTTTCCACTTATATGCATGATATACACATACAACACTAAATAGCAGTGTTTAAGCCCAGGCTCTTTTCATAATGGGCTTTTTAATTGCTTTACACAATAGAAGATGTCTCTAACTGAGCAGGGAATAAGCTCTGAATGGAGCTGTTGAACCAAAGTGTATGTGGCTTAACAAATCCAAACCTCTTCTCAACTGAGCTAAGCTGAGAAAAGCCAATTATTTTCAGATTTAATATTTTCAGTTGATGAGGCTTTCTTCATGACTGTAGACTTTGCTGTATGTGAGCAATAAGAATCATTTGTGCGTCTTCACATATAATTATGGAAACATCGTAACAGCTAAAAGGCAAACTATGGAACTATGCTACGCTATGTTACAACATCTCTCAACCATAGCAATGCTTTCTGAATTGTTTTTGTTTGTTGAAATCCATGTTGACCTTGACATTAAATAGTTTTGCCCTAGTTCAAGTCCTCCTTACTAGATCCTGTAACTTTCTTTACTCCCCAGCGGGTCTCCTGCTGGTTTCTCTGTATATTTGTGTCCTATATTCTCACGCCCAAACACTCTTTTGCCTCTCACGCTTTTTTTGTTTTTCTATGGCAATCGTTCATTTTTTTTTTTTTTTTTTTACAAAACACGAGTATGAAAGAACATAAGGAGAGAAGAATGAGGACAGGGTTTCTCAGTAGTTCAGTTTAGTATTTGAGCTGTTCCCTCTTGTCTACAAAATAATTCAAAGATATTCTCAGCATGGTGTTTCTTCTTTTTTTATATATATATATATATATAACCCAGTTTCTTGTGTTGTGTTTCCACTCAGGATGACTACTTCAAAAGCTGGGCTCCTGCCAAGTCTTTAGACCAAGGTGAGTCCTGTTTATTTTTTTGTGACCTAATGTTTATGTTATTATTAATGCTAACTATGGGAGCCAGGGTGGATATCAAACCACGGTACTGAATATCAACGAAAATGTGTCTGTAGAATTCAAAACATTTTTACAGAATAAAACAGAGAAAAGAAGGAAGTACTCAAATGCACATATGGTGCATCCGTAACACTCATTGACTTTTTAATCAAATCTTGTAATGCACTTATCCTCACTTAAGTCAAAAGAGCAATTTGCCTGAGCTAAAAAAAACATTTCCCACACAGAGGCCAATGTGGCCATCATTACCACAGGTCAAAATCCTGAAAGGCCTGGCCATGTTTTACATTTGCTGTTGTAGCAGCCTTTAATAGTTACAACTGAAGACATTATTAATAAGTTTTGCCAAACATATCGGGCCCATTCACACCCATTCAACTTCAAACAACACTTAGAATTACTTTGAGGGCCTTTAATTCAGTTGTTAAAAGTTATCAATCTTTGTTAACTTTATATGTCACACATACATTAATGTTAGGACCTGCGTCCTGTCAGTCACAACCAATGCAAGGCAACCGACAAACAAGAATTGAACACATAACATTCAACAGAAAACAATGCTGGATTTGACACAGTTGTGTGTTGAAATTGCAGCCTCTTGCTTTAAGGGAGTTAATCATATAGGCAGTATTATAAAAATCAGTGGTGTGTATCATGGGGTGATAGAGGTAGTGCAAAACCATCGACTGAAAAGTGATTACCAGTAACTTAATATAGTTTTATAGAAAATACATTAAGCCTTCAAGAATTTTCAGCAGGTATTTAAGAAATTAAAAATAACTTTGCTTCTTTCAAACTGCGCCAGTGTTAATATAGTGAGGCCTGAGTGTGTTGTTTTGCTTAGTTACTTGCTGTTTACTTCACACCTTCAATCTCACTGTTTTAATGGTACAGTTTACAGCTTATAAATTAGATGGACGCCAAATGAACTAATTGCGTTGTTCAGTGAACTGCTGCCAAAAATCCAGTCATCTCTTTAAACATACTGTGGGTGTGTTTGGGTGTGTGTGTGCCTGTGCCTGTGCACATACGCGTACGTGTGTGTGTGTGTGTGTGTGCTTGTGTGTGTGTGTGTGTGTGTGTGCTTGTGTGTGTGTGTGTGTGTGTGTGTGCGCGCACGTCTTTTTCCAAGGCCAAAGGCTGCTCCTCTCCACAGTTATGTCCTGCTTGTGGACTTACTATGGAAACAATGCCAAGTCCACTTTATCAATCACACTCAAGTGTGTAATGCTCTTAGACCCCTAGTAACTCTTGACTAAACTCAATTATTACAAACACTCGCTCAGTCACACTCTCAGTCTCATTGTCTCACACACACACACACATGCATACACAGTGTGGGGGCTTGATTGGACTAGAGCTCTCTGAACAGCACACCAGACCTTAAATCTTCCTACCACCGAGTTTGTCCTGTTCTGTGCTGGCTTGGTTTTGCATATCTAGCGCAGTAACTGTAACTCTTCAGGGAAAGACTTGCTGA
Organism: Seriola aureovittata; assembly: GCF_021018895.1. NCBI lineage: Eukaryota > Metazoa > Chordata > Actinopteri > Carangiformes > Carangidae > Seriola > Seriola aureovittata. Next base: position 16,042,618 of record NC_079371.1, read on the forward strand.
GCAGGTTTATCTGGGCCAGCTCCTCGTGGATACCGAGCCTAATGAGAACAGCCTCGCCTCAGTGCATCAAATTCTGGAGCTCCTCTCTAGTTTCTCAGCGACGACTAAAGACAAAAAATAAACAGAGCCTCATTCTCCTAACCAGGGACTAAATACATGAGATGTTATGGAGAAATCCTCTGTGCCGAACTCCAGGGGAAGCACGTGTACTAGCCTGATTTAGATGCCAAAAGCGATGATGTACTACTGAACTATATCTGTGCCCTGTTCTCCAAACATGGAGGCTCTGCTTTTGATTCCCACTAAGAACAAAGTTTGGTATCTGTCAACTACAGTATATTCCTTATCTTACTAATATTTCATTCAACTAGACCAGAGACCAGACGGAGTGCTTCACTGTTGATGTCATCAGCAGCTACAGAGAGTAACCAGAGGGAAAAGATACTCACTGCGCTGGCTTACTGTGTGGTTCTCTGCACACACTCAGACAAAAAGTCACCCTTCACTTGCCAGTTTAATGCTCCTCTGTGGTGACGTATTGTCCTTCGGGGGAAAATTCAGGTTTTCAGAATTTATTTTTGTTGCTCTAGATGCTTTGGCATCAGGGTGAGGGCCAGGTGAAGAACTAATGTGACATGATTTTTATAAAAATCTGTGTTCAGATTAGAGAAATCACATTGAAATGACAAGTGTGTTCACAGAATTTGATTGGAGGTCAAAAAAGCCGTAAGGATAGTGATAGCATCAATCACCACCTGCTGATCTCAGTTTGAATAATAAATCACTGGTCGCCCTTGGAGACTAATCAGCAGCAGGAAGGGTGACGGAGCAAAATCCAGTTCCCTTGATGAATCACTGGGCGATTAATGCCTCTGTAGCATCTAATGAATGAAATCAGTGGGATCACAAATGACTTGTTGGTGATGCTGAACATTGAGCAATCAAATCCCTCAGTGGTAAATCTGTTTTCTAGACTTCTTGTGGTTTAATGAGTTCCAGAAGTTGATTTGAAGCTTATCGTGGAGCTGCGGTAAACATGTATTTTGAATCCAAACTAAACCTCCTGAATTTCAGAAAACTTAAGTCTGCAAAGCCAGTTGGCTGCTTTACCTCAGTGAAATGAACACATGATCCAGCTCATCAGTGTACCAGTATTATAAACATGTCAGGATTGTGCTGTTGATTTAGTTTTGCATGTCCTAGTTGTACTATGATTCTGTTTTCCCCTATCTGTTTGGCAACAGCAGGCCAGATAAAATTTAATTTAATAAACAGATTTTAATTTAATAATTGATTTATTTAATAATGTTTTTTGTCTTCTATTTGTTGGTAGTGCTTATGTTTTGCGAGAATGAATGGCTCGATAAATGGATGATGAGGGCTTTCGTGAGACTAAAGAACATTTCACTGCGTTAGAGCTTTATTTTACACTGGGCCTCTGCAACAGATGTTGTTGTTCTGAAATAATGTGCTGTTATGTGTATTTTAATCCAATACAAGTTGCAAGGCAATTAGCATTTTACAGTAATTCTGATAATTGCCTTGGGGCAATGAATCCTGTTTTGTTTTTGGTTTGTAAAATTTGGCTTTAATGTGATATATTTGATCATGAGTTTTTGCTCCACCCTTCAAATTAAAGCTATCAGCGGTTGTATATGTCACAGTTTGCCACCAGTTAAACTAAAGAATGAATTATGTGGAGGAGGTAGAATTAGTCAGCAATTTACAGCAGAGAATGCAAAGATAAGTAGAAAGTTTGAAAATAAACCGAATTTGCTGCAGCAGACATTTATTTTTTGAGCTCTCCCATCATCTGGTGTCCCTTCAGGTTTATCAAGTGATCCATTTTGGGGGTCATAACACTCAGGTTGGGAACCGGTGATGTAGGTGATACTGCAAGTGCAGAGCAGGATGTAGACCAATAACGTTCTGACTCAAACAGTCATCATGGTTTACAGCATGTGGTCTTTTAATGCTCAGAAATAGAAGAATAGCATAGAATAGAATATAGTGTAGTATGGGTAGGTCTCGCTGTAACTTATATGGGTACATTTTGTTTTGATTCTGTGACATTTACGAACCATTTCCCTTTGTTGTCTCCATATGTCCCTCGTTTATATAAAGTTTAGGTAGCAGCCCGAGAGAGAACATTTTCTACACTGAAAAACTTCACATTCAACTTTTCTGGAAGTGAAAAAGTCACAAATCTAACATGCTGTGGAGGTGAAGTTTTGCAAAAGTTTTCTCTGGCAGTCAATTTACTAAACCAACAGACTCTTATATAAAATACTTCTCCCCACAAAATATTTCCACGCAACAATATACCCGGAAACCCGCCTCACTGTTTTCTCTCGCTCCCCTCAGCCTTTTCTCTCTTTGTCGCCCTAATTTTCTCTAAAGTCTCTCATCACTTTCATTTGTTCTTCATACTTTAAGGCCTTTCTCTCAGCTCCACTTCACCTCATAGGCCCATGCTTCTGCTCATTGTTTCAGAGCTTTCCATTACTTCTGACTTATTGAGTTCATCAGATGGAAATTACATAACGATGAACAACGGATGACTGTGAATCAACATACCACAGTGACGTAAACAAACACACTCACTGAAAGCCTGTGAGAATTAGTTGGTAGAGGTTTTCATACATATTTGATGAATATATGAAGATGTTTGGTTATTATTGTCATTGTAGTTGTCTCTTCTCTCTTTTCTTTCATCAGCTCGTTTTGCCTTGCAGGAAATATTAAGTAGAAACACTCACAGACATGCTGTCCCTTCCTTCACCACATACACAGTCTTCATTTTGATTGGTATTTTTGAGTCGCAGATGGACCACACTCCAGCAGCTCAGTAGGGATCTTTTCACATGTTCACAGTCCACGCTGTAACTTGCCTCACTCAGATCTAACGCTGACAGTTTGGACGGTAGCCTTCACTCAAGTTTCTAGCAGGTTATTGTCAGATCTCCGTGGCTAAGATGGGAAATAAATATTTCATTAAAGTATTTTGTACTACATTTGCCTAGATTAGGAAAATATGATGATATTCCTGAAGGCAGAGTTTTTACTTTTCAAAATATTCATATTTCAGTTTTTGGAACAGATTGATAAATAGCATAGACTAATTATTAATAGAATAATTTCATCTCCTGTGTATTTCAGTAAGAACAAGAGAGGTTCTGTGAAGTTTACTTTTCCCGTACTTCCTTTTGGCTCTTCATTAAACTTCATGAAACGCAGCTCTCCAGTGAGATGAGAAATGCAAATATTAATTTGTATTTCAGATGTTGTTAATTTGGTCACAATGCACAGAGTGTGATATTAATAGATCTGCGGTTAACTTACTCTGTTGACTGAAAGCATAAAGAAGAGAGAGTCCTAGAAATCCCACAAAACACTCACTGTAAATGTCACAACCCTCTTGTCTCCGTCATGTAGACAGGTAGGAGTATCCTTCGCAATGCCACACAAACTTGTTTCCGTGGTGACAGCTCATTGACCTGTCTATTTGCCAGTCTTGGAGGGTTAACCTGTTAGGCCTCCGTACATGTTATGCTTAGAGCTGAGTTCTATTGCTGTGGAAGGAGGTCAGTGTGTGTGGTTGACACTGGCCTGTGTCCCAGACAGTCCAGCTTGCCCTGTGAGTGGATTACACAGACATCTGTTGTACAGATCTGGGCTTTATGCTTTCACAGTGTGCCCAAAGCTGACCCAGGACCAGTGTGAGTGACAACTGACATCATTTGGAACAAGGTCAAAGATAAAGCAGTTCCTGAGGCTGATGTCAATAAAACAACAGAGGACACAAACTCCTCTTTTTCATCAGATTGATGTTTTATTTGTTAATAGAAAAACAGTGAAAAAATGCCCAATGTGACATCTTCAGATGTCTTGTTTTGTCTGACCAACAGGCCACAACCCAAATATATTCAGTTTATTATAATGTAAGACAAAGAAATGCATCAAATCCTCACATTGAAAGGTGTAATATGTCTACAAACGACTAGACTTACTGTATGTTATATTTTTTGTTGAGTTGCATACTTGTGTTATCCCAAATGTTTACACCAAGAGAAATCTGTGATTTTAATCACTGACACTGAAGGAATCCTAAGTGGGAGTAGTTGACTGCAGTGATGGCAATGATGGTGACAACTACAACTCCCATGTTCCCACACTACTTCACGACATCACTAGATTTTCAAAATAGTTGCTTTAAAATAGTTAATTTTCCATATTGATTATTCGAGTAATCACTTCAGCTCTCAGTCATATCTCACATTCTTCATCAGTGGATGGAGTTTGTTCCATTGTCATGGCTCAGTAGTATTCACATGATCAGTTCAGTTCAGTACTGTCTGCTTTTGAAGAAGGTGAGATGTGGTTGAAAACTCACCAAAAAGGCTCATAAGAGGACCTTATGTTAAGATTTCCAAGGTCAAGAATGAACAGAGACCACATTTTTAAGACTGGAGGAACATTTTTCGAAGGGTTTGTGCCTAATGAAAAGGATGAGACATGGGTTAATTGCTTCTCCTCAGTTGCTAACAGCTCAGTAAACTTCTTGTGGAAAACTTTCACACGAAAACCTGCTTTGATGTTTATTTTAAACTTTTAAAAATGAGTTTCATTGTCGAAGCAAAATCCAATATCTTGTCTCTCATAACCAGGCAGAGTAATATGAGAATACACACCCACATAAGATTTTTTACACACTCACACACTTGTTGGTTGTTGCTTTCACTCTCCGCCCACCTTTGACTGACTGCAGCAATCTTGAGTGAGAGAGGCTGCCTTGTAGTCATTAAAATATCCACCATGTCCTGACATTTACTTTTACTTTTCACATTTCAAAGAAGCAAAAAATACCTGCGGTCAAACACCCTCATACACTCGCTCGCAGTCTTTTGTTGACAAATGGTGAGTGGATCACCATTTATTCATTTTGGCTACATGATTTTAAAGATGGCTTTCACTTCTTTAATTTGATTGTGACACCATAACAACCGACTAGTTTCAAACACGCTGTATGTCATGTTGCAACGTCATCCCCTCTCAGCATTCAGCCGGAAATCTGTTATGCCCTCCAGGTCAGCTCAGCCGTCTTCCAAAATCAAACCGAATTTGTATTTATTACTGGTTTTCTGCATCTGCACTATTTTCTGCTCAGTCCCATCTGTAATGGTTGGAGAGTTTCCCTGAAAAGGCCTTTAAGCCCAAGCAGAGAGACAAGAGGGGAGGAAGAGTCCTTGGCAGCAGATAACAGTTGTACTGTCAACAAGACCAATGTTATACTCAGTATTCTGGCTATTTCATTCTGGGTTCTTGTATATGGACATGCCCAGCAGATTTGTGAGGCTGTGATTGCAATGCATTATCCAGAGATGGGAGTCAAAGGGAGGATTACAAATGGCAGGCAGCGCCCCATTATCACAGCCGGTCCAGAGGAGCACAGGAGAGTCGAACTGGCACCGAGACACAACTGGAGAACACAATGCAGACAAAGACGGAGAAAAGACAATACAAGTTCAAAAATTTTCAGGTGTTCACTACTCCTGTCTGTTTGCTTAATTAGATTACACAGTGAATACGTGGTTGCTATGGGAACAGTTTTGGCAGCAGAAAACAGAAGTCATTTGTGATGCACTCTGGTTTGGCAGTAGCAGCCACAAACAAAGCCGCGAAAAATCTGGAGCTTCCAAATTGCCAATCAGCCTGATTAGACGTGACATTGTGTTTTCCCAGCAGAGTGTTCGTCGTTGTTATATATTTCATCAGCTATATTTCTCCAACTCACTAAGCCTCTGTCTCTCTGAAGATATGCTGTCTGTCTGCTTCCATTTCTCATCGGCCCATCTTTAATCTCCCCTAACTCTGTCACTGCCTCTCAATACATTCTCATATAACCATCTCTGATCTGCGCCTGGAGGAGCTAAAAGAATTAGAAAGAGCCAAACTGATAAGGAAAGAGACAGATAGGACAACAAACAACAGCGAGCACCTCAGGTCTGTGTATTAAATGGAGTGTGAGTTGGAGCAAGAACAAATATCTCATTTCAGTGTAATGTGCTAAGGGTTTGTAGCTCGCTCTCCAGGCGTTCTTTAAACATTGTTTACTGCTCTGATTTTAATGGCTTGTTGGCCACATCATAAAAAGTGACTCACTATCCACGACCCTCGGCTCAGCTCTTATCTCCCTCTTTCAGGGGGGTGAGTGCTCGCAGTGTTAAGTCTTACCACATAAACGGGACTATCAGCTGAAATGCACACGTACATGCTACAGTGATTTCAAGCGTATGCGGTAAATTAACCAGTCACACACACACACACACACACACACACACACACATACACACACGGAGCCAGTAATGATACCTGGAGCCTGCTGACACGCAGGGGAAGGAAATTTACACAGTCACAGCGAGGGTATTGTTAATTTAATGAACAGATGAAACCAATCATATCAGCAAAGCATTTAAATTTCTGTTTAGGCTGGAAAAGAAGGGATGGTATGAAAGAAGAGGAACTGAGGACCTAGTGAAAAATGGTGATTAGGAAATGCAGGCAGACCCACGGTGAGGCGAGTGAATTGTTACTGCCCTGGACCTCCAGTTTACAAAGGCAGAGCCAAAATCAACAACAAACTCAAAGCAAAATGAAGTTGTGACTCAATGGACAGCAAGCAGTGAAGCCACTGCTGAACAGGCTGTTTCCAAGGGGAGATACACACAACAGTGAATCACATTGGGAGAAGTGTGTGTGTGTGTGTATGTGTGTGTGTGTGTGTGTATGTGTTTGAGTGTGTGTGTGTTTATGTGCCCTTTGTGCCCTGTGGCCAATAGAGCCTCCAATCATCATCATAAATTAGGATAAATAAACTTGAAAGGATGTGAGCAGACAGCTGTTGCTAGCGATCATAGCAGAAGCCCCCAGGCAAAATGCCAGCACGCGAAAGGGACAGTAGCATAAGAGAGTCTCGAGGGAGGAAGACAGAGGGAGATATACAAAGATATACAGGCACGAGGCCTACAAAGAGCACTTGAGAGAGATTGCCTGTAGAGAGGATAAGTCAGAGATAAGAAAGACGTACTATAATGAGCAGAGGTGGGGTCTTGGCAGAAGAGAGGGAGTGGAAGAATAATGGAAAGAGGACGTATTGTCAAGAAAATGTTGGACCAACTTTTCCCTCATATGCACACACATCTCCTTACTTCATCCTGGTCATTATACACAGTCCACGGTCGGAAGCCTCAACCAGTAAATACAGGCGATGGATGAGTGTGAGTTAATCATCTCAGGGTGTTAATGTCACAGCCTACAGACAGACATGACAAACTCCCTGTACCTCAGTGCTTGGCTGCTCTGCTCCCTCCCTGAGGCTCTGCTGGCCTGCTTCCCTGTGGGATGCTGTAGCTTCTGCAGTGTTAGTGTAAGAGAGAGGCCGGATTAGTGTTTTTCTATCTAGATGGATAGGTGCATTGCTTTCCCTTGGCTGTGTTTACTTGTCTTTGTTGTTCGGCAATGATGCTACAATGATTATTCCTGTCAGATTGCTAGTTCAAAAAACGAACAGGCATTTCTGAAGCTTAGTAACGAACATGTTCTAACTGGTTTGTTTAATCTGTACAAAAACGGTAACATGAAAACAACAATTTGAGGTTTTAGGGGAGTAGTTGTGTTAGCGCAGTGGTGCCAGGCAACCAGCAGATAGAGATGTGACATGTCAATGCTGGTACTGTTGGTGTATTTTTGTACTTTGGATGGAGCCAGGCTAGCTGTCTTCCCCTGCCTCCAGTCTTTATGCTACACCTCAGCTCACTGACTCAGTCGACACAAATGAAATACGTTGATCTTCCCTTCCAGTGCAATAACTAAATCTCACAAAATGTTGACCTATTCCTTTAAGCATGTAAGAACATTTCTAATTATTCAGTTTTTTGTTTTGTTTGCTTCGTTTTTTTTTGGCTTTTTTAGAGCGAGAGGCCGAACCTGATAGATATGGAGACCCGGGAACTAAAGCCCACCCCGGCTTAGCCAAGAAGACAGTACAGGACGGTGAGTTCAGACACCACCATTTTCATCAGGGTGGGGAGGGTTTTTTTTTTTCTCCATCATCATTTCCACTGAGTTGAGGAAATCCCTTCAGCAAACATGCAGTCAAACGTCGGTTGATACTGTAACCATCCTGTTCTACAGTAGCGCAGTAGCTAATATACTGTATGTGTTGTTGGGCTGTAATGATCACTGTGCTGATCTACTTGTCTTATAGTGAAATCTGGATTATTAGGTTTAATGAGCAATGAATGTCTTGATAGACGGTGGTTGTTCACAACAGACTGTGCCAATACTTGTCACTGAGCTTAAATCTTTCTGCTTTGCCATCTCACTTGCATTTCCCATAAAACAGTGGTTATAATACAGCAGTGTTTAATACAATTAGTTCTCCACCCCATCTCAGGTTGTGTGCAGAGATGTCAGCATGGGGAAGAGAGATAACCAAGCTCACAGCTCGTCCTCTCAACTAGATAGAGCATGGCTAATTCACGCACAGGATGATCAAAGCCAGCCCCTTCAGAAACATGGAGCTATTTCCAGGGTTAGCTCCACTACTAACATTATGGTGTGTTAGTGCAGGCTAACATCATAATTTGAGACTTAACAAGTGGGCCGTAATATACTGGAGTACAGATTTCCCTTCTCAGAGGACCGTGGCATACCTGTCAGTTCTGGTGTTTGTGCTTGTAGCCGAGCAGAGCTCAACAGGCTAATGTGGGTGTAGTGGGCTGAAATCCTTTGTAATGCTGTTTGTTTGACTTTACCAAAGGCAACATCCAGTACATTTAAGATACTTATTCCCCATAATCATACAGAGACATGTGCGGTGTGAAAAGAAATGCAGCAATGTACCAGCAAAGGCATAGAAGAAGAAGCCTGCAAGCTAATACATTTGGGTGTAAACAATGAAAGTTTCAAACATTTAGTAAATTTATAAGGAGAGACATGTATGCAACACATTTATTAGTAATAAAATACAATAACAGGTAATCCAAGATCTGATGTCCACTCACCTGAAGTTGGTGATATGGCATGCCCACAAAGAGCGTGCACGTGGGGCGAAGTGACAGGCAATGAGAGAACTTGTTCCACTACAGGTCAAATAAGTTCCGCCACAGTAAGGCTCCAGAGTTCTGCTTAAATGATAACAGAGGCAAATGGAAAACTAAATGGGGAACCAATTGGTAAATCAAAATGCAAATTGAAATGACACTGATGCCGTCAGCAGCAGCACATTGTTATCGGTTCTATAATCAATTACATGTGTTTTGATCTAATTCAATGTGAGATAAGATGCTTGGTAACATGGTAATCCACAGTATCGAAAATCCCAGATAAATCCACAAAAAGAGCCGAAGCCACATTGTGAGCGTCAGCCTCAATAAATTGTGTTATTTACATCTTGTTTTTGATGTTATCTTGATGAGCTCTGATGAAGCCAGTTACAACATTCTAGCGTTGCACATCCTGTGTTGCAGGTCTCTCATTGAAAGCCCCAATTCAAAGATTTAAATCAAAGCACATGCTGTGATTGGGAATGCATTTGTTCCAAACCAGAGTGAACATGTCAGTAGCTCATGTAGGAATGTAAGTGAGTCACTGATGTTGACCCCTCGTGTGCTGAAAAACCCTGCTCATTTTCCCTTTTTAAATTAAGCAAAATATGATTTTTTTTTTGTTTTTTTTTTAATTACATATCAAATCATCTCACTCTTCATTCTACCCTTGTCTGCTGTGTGGTGAGTCACTGTGTGGTGCAGTAATCTGGCTGGGGGCATGATGTGTCAGTTCAGCACATGAGCTTCGCCATCGAGATACAGTGTAAAGAAAGAAGAGATTAAAAAGGTGTTTTAAATATAGATTAATTTAACAGTCTGGTATTCCACCTGTTTGTGACTTTACTACATGCTCTAGGTGAAATGATGATTTAATGGACATACAGAGCTTTAGTATCAGGTACTGTTGTCTTGTATAATTTTTTGACAAACATTGATAAAATGGTAAACATGAGTGGATAATAGCACACGAGGAGACTAGATGGAGGTAGAGGATATAGAGGGCTATCTACTCTTACTCATTCATGCTCACACACACACGATGAGACACCCTTCAGCTGCAGATTAATGAATGCCTCAGTCTAGGACAGTGCAAAAACATTTAATTATCATTGACACTGAAGGTGAGGCAAGAGGCCAGATCTGTCATCCGCCTGTGTGTGTGTGTGTGTGTGTGTGTGTGTGTGTGTGTGTGTGTGTGTGTGTGTGTGTGTGTGTGTGTGTGTGTGTGTGTGAGGAAGAAGAGGAAAAAGTGGAACAGATCACATTGCGTCAGTGAAGAATCAAGCTATAAGTCAAGAGTGCAGTCTTTCATTGTGACCGCTCCCGAAATTGACTAAAGGTCAAACTGCCACAAAATGCTTGTCTGGCAGCAACACATGGCCAGTTAAGAGTCTAGGGGATCTTTTTTAAGGCAGAAGAAGAGACCACTTGACATTGTACAAGTGTAAAGAAGTGAATAAAAATAAAGCCTTTTCTTGCTGCACGGATGCTAACATTCCCTTCTGACCTTGCCACAGTCAACCAGACAAAAATAAAGTGGCTTTGACTTTGATTCTAATACAAAAGATTTTCATTCTGCATTAAAATGTAAATTATGAGAAATATAAAACATGGACAGTGATGTTGATTGAAGTAACTTCAAGCTCTGCACTTATAGTTCTGTCTGTTTTGTAGACGCTGTAGGAGTGATGGCAATGTCTCTGTCGGCCACCACATGGTCCAGCATGAAAAACTCAACAACTCAACTACTTTCTGCATCAAATTTCTCACAGGCGTTCATGGGTTCATGAGTCCTATTGACTTTGATCCTGAGTTTTCCATGGTCCAAGTTTGGTTTTTGACCAAATATCTTTAAAAAAAAAAAAAAAGACTTTCCCATCAGCCTCAGCTGTGGTTTGTGTTTAGTGCTAATAAATGTTAGCATGCTAAAACACTAAAGTAAGAACATATTAATGTAAATATTATCCCCGCTAAACATCAGCATGTTAGCATTGTCATTGTTAGCATTTAGCTCAAAGCACCGCTGTGCATTAGTAGTTTTCTCTCCTAACAGTTTGAAATGAAGCCCTTCATAAACCACATACACTGACCTGTTAGCCTTTACAACTTGGTTTTAAGAAGGTGGATACAGCTCGAGACTTAAGCATCTACATCAACCGTTGTTTGTATTTCTCTGCGGGTGTGTGTGTTCCCTCGAACCAAAGAAATTTCATGCATATTCTATTTTATTTCTACTCTCTCAGTTTTCCCTAATGATGGTTAGAATTGTAAACACACTTAAAGCAGAAAAGGTTATGCATAACTTTCTTTAGCTGTGACAATTAGCAACTTCCACCTGAATTTAATGCCCTCTTGTGAGCACATGCTCCTTTGCTTTGAAGCCATCTTCAAAGACTTTGATTATTTGCTTCCATAGTGTTCTTTTAAAAATGCTTTGCTGCCAGCAACAGCCTCACAAAACATCCTCTTACGGGGCTTTTTTGCGACAATGTGTGTGTATGCGTGTGTGTGTGTGTGTGTGTGTGTGTGTGTGTGTGTGTGTGTGTGTGTGTGTTTGTGTGTGTGTGTGATTGAATGTGTGTATAATGGTTGTGTGGCAGGGATGAATATTCAGTTTGTAAGCGATAGTCAATAGCCTCCCTTTCTCTCTCCAGATATTTTTCTCCTGTAAGCCACTGTGGTTTCTTCTCTGACATTCAAACTGAAACAGCCTGTTTATCTTCTCCATTCCACAGTTACATCCACAATGATATGATTTACCCATGTTTTCAATAATTAATTTTCTGGATGGTGAATCTGTTCTATCACTGCGTTCTCCCATAGGCCTCTGTGTGCGTTCATGCCTTCATCATTCCTCTCTGTCATCCCTCGCACCAATGCCTCTCACAGGGCAAACAGTCAGACCCCGAGGAACACTCACAAAGCAGAGAGAGAAGGAGGTTTTATCTCCTCCTGATCTGTTTGTCTTTCTGTTTTCTCTCTCTCCCCATTTCTTGCTCTACTCTGCAGCCCCCCAGGTGAAGGAGGAGAAACACCTTTTTAATTAGTTTATCAGGGCCTGAAAGTGATGCTCATTTTTCTAATAACAGTCAGAAATGTATCCTTGGGGAATGGTTGTTGAAGCTCTTGTTTATTTAATTTCATACTTGTTTATTTGCTATTAGAAACAGTAGCTGGGGAGAGCAAACAATGGAGAGCAATGGAGCACAGTGTCGATAAAGGAGCACACACCCACACGCACAGACTACAAAAAACCTCATTGACCCACGTCCAGCTCAGCAGCAATTAATTTAAGGTCATCCTTTACTCCCTGACAGGGCTTGTTGGTGATGTGGCCTCTTCTATTGGACTATGACTATCTTTATTATCCAATCACTGCACTCTGTTCTGGACACCGTCCAGTATTAGAGGACACAGGAACAATGTTAAATCTTACCCTTCTCCTCTATAGCCACTTTTTCTTGTCTCTTAAGGAACATTAAGGGGAAGGAAATAGGGAGAGGAAATCTTGAGGAGACAAAAAAGTGGAAGAATGGGACAATTTCCTGTCAACTTTAATTGTAATAAAATTTTACAGCTTCAAGTATAATGTGCTTTTCTGCCAGGAACCCACTTGGAAATGTTGCAGCAATTAAATAGCTGGAAGATATGTTCAGGGTTGAATCATCCAAGAGCTTTTTAAAGAAGTATTTTTTTGCACACTGTAGACAATAAATTGCCGGATTTGCAGCTTGCCTTCATGAATAACAGTGCAACAAACAGTGCCACAATAAACAACACAATCTTTCATGAAGAAAAATGATGATTTTCATTCTAAAATTGAATTCCCTCTGTTTTAAAGCTTGGTATATACACTCAGCTGGCAGTTTATTAGGTACACCGTGCTAAAACTAATAACTAAGTCTGTTACAGCAGGTAAATCCTACCTTCATGGAGGTTATAATGTTCAGTTTGCGCTGCACCTGTTCTAGAGAGGTGTTGATTCAACTTTATGGTCATTCTGGAAGCTGCACTTTGTGGTTTTAATTGCATTGCATTATACGAACAGGTGTTTCTATGATTTTTTTCCACCTCCTTTATATCAGTGAGGGTGGGCTAAATAACAGAAACCCCTCTCCGTGTAATGCAGTACAATTCAACGGCACCACAAGTGACATTCTTCAAAGTTGAATCAGCACCTCTCCAAAACAGTTTCAATAAAAACTGAACATTACAACCTTCATGAAGCAGGACTTATTGTAGCATGTGCCTTACTTTGAACTACCACCTGAGTGTACACAAATAAAAGTTGCATTGGAAATGGAACACCCTCTAATGTTTGATGTAAAGAAATAGCGGATTAGTTTTTCATTCACTAAGCTGAATAAGAATAGGTGTCTTAATTTTTCTGTGCTGTTTCTAGCTCTTCTCTAGCTGGCCGTGTTTGCCCTGTGGCTCCCTGATGGCTCTGAGCTGCCGACGTTGAGAGAGGGAGGGACAGAGGGAAGTGATGGAAGTCAGTCCATGAACCTTTTCTAATGGATGGACACACAATGTGCACAAGAGAGCACTGTAACTGCGCTGATGGCAGGAATGTAGAGCGAGGGCAGAATGATGGTACTGTAGATATATTGCAACACCGCCACACCTACACACACAGAGGAACAAAGCAATGATTGCTGGGACATGAGCAGGTCGGTGAGGAGAGCTCTTGTAAAATGACTTGTGAGACCTTTGTTAAAACTACAGCGTAGATAAAAAGACAAATGTTGTCAAAGGAACTTGCAAAAGCAAAACATAACATTCACATATTCCTTTACATGTTTGCAGAGAGCTTATGGATCCCTCATAGAAAATATAGCCACACTAATAATGGGCATAATTTTCACATGGGCTTATTGAAGATGACTTTCATCTTCATGTTCAGTCAGATGAAGCTTTTTGTTACTGTAATTTTTCTCTCAGATGCAGCACAACTTTTGAGTTCAGCAGGGAATATGTTTTCTTTTATGTATTTGCTGTGCTCTCTGAGCATGAGCTACCAACCAAGGACTATATCGATCCCCTCCAGTATATAAAAGCAGATCTGACCAGATGGTAGCTGGGATGATTCTGGGTCTGCAGCAACAGCACAGCTTTCAAAGCATGCAGCAGCACAGCAGTGAAATAAACAACAGCCACTAGGTGTCCATGGTGTCAACACATTTTTAAAGTCAGATTGTAAAGGTCTTACAACTCCATGAACAGGAGTATTCACATCATAGGGCTACAACTTTTTAAAATAAAATATAAAAAAAATGTATGGTGTAGATACTGTACATTATAGATTATACTGTATATACACAGAAATATTGGATCACTTCAATTTAATATTATACGATTCATTTAGACTATGAATTCACGAATGGAGAATATAATTGGCTCAGCCACTGAACTCACACTTGCTGATTAGCATCAACTGCTTCACCAGCTGCTTGGTTGTCAGCTGACTAGTAACGTCCAGTCATATCCATGCACTGATGCAGACATGCCAAGGCTGTTTGCTGCAGCAGCTGCCTTCACCACCGCAACCTCTTCCCATAACGGTCCCTTAACACTGTACAATTTCGGTCCCAGACAAAAGATGACAGTCGTGAGAGAAACATGATGAAATCAATGGTCATAAGTAAAAAAAAAAATGTTTTTAATGTTTTAAATCACACTGTTCACTAGCGGCCAATTTAGAGCTTTAGCGACCAAGGACCAAAGGCGGCATCAAAATTCTGACTGTCAGAAATCACAACCCCACAATGTGACTGCTGCTACAGCTTTTTGTTCACAAGCCAAGACATCAAAATGCAACAGGAAATGACAGCACTGCTACTACCACTCTTTAGAGGTTTGCAAAGAAGGGACAGTGTTATGGCTATGTAAATTTTTTTTGTTTTGCTACATGAGAGCCAATGGTGATGGATTACACAGTGGTTACACGTCTCTGCTTGCATCAGTGTTTTTTTGGGGGTTTTCTTCTAATGCCAAGAGTCATCGCCATCTGACACACCTCAACATTAATATTTGAAAGTCTGACCAAGACTTACCGATCTAACACATCCAATAATGTTAGATGGTGTTGTTTATGTATGTGTAAGCGGGATTAGGTCTCCAAGCAAGAATAATCATTGCTGCTTACATTGTTTGGGGTTGAGCCAAGTTATAGAGCAGAGCCTTTTCCACTAAATGTAACTACATGGCCACTTGCTATAATTGGTAATATCCCTGAATGTGAGTGCCTCTAATTGAAATACACATTATTTTAAAGAATTTTACACAACAATGCCGTGTTCATATCCAAGAAAATGTTTGGAATCAACAGTCAACACCATGTGTCAGTCTCAAACTAAGTGTAAATGTGCCTAACTTTATTTCAAACTGAGGAGATTTGTGTCTATTTGTTAATCATCTGCCATTGTCTTGTGCCCTCACTGCTCTCAGCCACAGCTCTGCCAGCTCTTCCATCTGTCTCACCCCTACAGACTGGTAACCCAGCACCCGGGGGTCAACAGTCAACCTTACACAGGCCGAGGACGATGGCCAGACAAATAAGTAGTGGCGTCTGTGTGTACAGCTGCTGCTCTTGCTCACAAACTGTACCTATAACATTATAAAGAAAACACACACGACTTAACTTCTCCCTGTTTATTCCTCCCTCGTTAGATACCGGTTTCATAGCACAGTCTACACACTTTCCCCGTTCAGCAGTGTCTGATGAAGAATCATAATATTTACTTCACGCACTCTCTCTCTCTCTCTCTCTCACACACACACACACACGGGCACATATCCTTTACACTTGTTCATTTGGCAAAGTCTTATCAGCAGCAGGCGACCTTGTTCATTTACATAAATCAATAACATTTTCAAGGTAAAAATGTGGTTTAGGGTGTGAAAAGGAGTTTTACGTGGCACTTTGGAATGAATGGATATGCAATAAGGCATGTCAAGTGCTCATGCAAATTAACTTATTCACACACACAAGGATGAGAATAAAGTCATACTTAAGATTAGAGAGAAGAGAGAGGAATAAAAGGAGATGAGAGACACGTATTGAGGAAAGTGAAAGCGAGGTGGCGAGAGTGTGCTGCAGTGCTCCTGCATTACAATTGATTGGCTGGTTTAACCGCCAATGCTGCTCACTCAAGCTTTAAATAGATGGATAAAACTCTCTTTTACCCAGCACTCCTCCTCCTCTTCATCCTGTCATTTTCTCCTTTCCTTTCCTTTCCTTTCCTTTCCTTTCCTTTGCTTTGCTTTGCTTTACTTTCTTTTCCTTCCCTTTCTTTTCCTTTCCTTTCCACTATTCTTCCCTCTTTTTTCTCTTCGCCTTTGCTTTCTGTTTTCCTCTCCTTTCTTCTCCTGTCCTCTCCTCGCCTTGCCTCACCTCGCCTCTCCTCTCCTCTCCTTTCCTGTCCTTTCCTCTCCTCTCCTCTCCTCTCCTCTCCTTTCCTCTCCTTTCCTCTCCTGTCTTTACACCATAAATATTAAAATCGCATCATCTGAGAATGATTTCACATTCACAGCATCATTGTCTCTCCAAATTAACTGTTTTACTGTTGATGAGAAAATTTTATCTGTGTAATGCTCTACACGTAATGCTTTGCATATTTGTGTGTGTGTGTGTGTGTATGTGTGGGTGGATAAACTGACTCGCTCATTTGTATGTGTGTGTCTGATTTCCAATTTGTCCGAGAGGGGAGGTCACACACTGATCTGAAATTGTCCTCCAATCCTCTGTTCACCAGATACGTTCCCCCTTCTTTCTTTTTTTTCCTCCGGTCCTTCCTCTCTCCCTCTCTCCTCTCTTCCATTCATCTCTCACTTCCTCGCAGTGATAAGTCGTTTTAAAGCAAAGTGAAATAAGATGAGTTTCCTCCAGCGCTGATAGATTTAGGTGAGGGCAGGTCCAAATAAGCAGGCGAGAGGAAAACTTGTTGCAGAACAGACAGCTATCTCTCTACATTTTGGAGAATATGAGAGGGCACGCAGGCTTGTAAATGTGTTTATGCATCTGTGTATGTGTTTCAAAGGAAGCTAGTGTGTTGCTCATTTTTGACGGATGTGTGCCGCGTACTATGAATCTCCTCCCTTGAGACTATCTAAACCTCACCATCTTATACCTTGAAGATAAAGAAAGCTCTCCTAATATCCTCTGGCAGAGTTACGTATGTTTACAGGTGGTGTGTGTAGCTATTCATTCACTCTTACATTTGGTTGTAGAGATTACAGCGTTACCGCCAGCGGAGAGAAGAAATACTCCCGTCATGTCTGAGTCTCTGGCTGATTTAACGCTGATAAACCAGCATGTACACAGCAGTGCATTGTGCCATCAGGTCAGAAACTAGTTGATGTTCGCATCAGACACCAGCTGTGGCTCAAACATTACCCATTAGGGCCCTAATGGAGACAAGGCCAGTCTCGTTCTATGATGTTAGCAGCCACATGCTAATGACTTGTACATAACACAGGGCTTTGATCTATACACTCTGTAGTCATTCTTAATTAACTTGGGATTTGAAACCATTTTTAGTCCATTTACCATGACGACAGCATGTGGTCTCTGTATGTGGTTTAAAACCCACTTTGTCTTTGATCTCATTTTATTAGCTTTGTCCTTTTTGTTGGTTTTGTTCATTATAAATTCTTTAATCCAAATCTAGCACAGCCGGTGTGATTGACAGGGTCACCATGAGCACCAGTCCAGAGTCCACCGCCTGATGTTGGCTTGTCTCTCACTTCATTTGTACTAAAACCTCTCATTTCTCTCTCTCTTTTACTGCCACTGCGTCTTTTTTTCACCCCCTCCGCCCTCCGTTTTTCTCTTTTCTTCTATCTGTCAAATGAAAGTGGGTTTGTGCTGTTAGCCTAGTGTGAAACGACACAATGCTCAGAGTCAATGAGCTGCTTTGATCTTTTGTCACCTTGGACACCAGCCAGCTGTGCCTGGCTGCCACGGCGATAATGTCACTGTGGAGATTGATTTGGCAGAAGATGGGGTCGTCGCTCAGAGAGAATAGTCTTCATTAAGAGCGGGTCACACCACGGAAAACTCGACGTTTACTTCATACTTTTTACCATTCTTCCTCGCTGTATTTTTCTCCAACTCATTATTTTTTCTCCCTGCTTCACTTAGTAGAGTGTAAGAATCTACCAGCTGGAAAAAAACAAAAGAACAGCTGCATCACCAATTTTTGCAGCTCAGACATGAAGTTTGTACCTGCTCTCTCCCTGTAGGCCCAGATGCCACCAAGGATCCATGTCTGAAGGTGCGCTGTCCTCCTCACAAGGTGTGTGTCAGCCATGACTACCAGACAGCCGTCTGCACCAATCACAAGCAGCCAGCTCACAGGTAAGAACCAAGTTATGTGACATTTATTTCTCAGCATCAGTGTTATCTCCAAAAAACAACAAACACGTTGAACTTTAATATGCTACAGACCCTCAGGTTACACCCAGCAGGAAGCATGAAGTAGTATTTAGTGTTTTCAGTGTTAACACTACGTAAGAATCTGCATCAGTGACAGACATAATGACGCACATTCTCAACACCAATTAATTTCAATAAAACTATCTGTTTGCTCTTTGGACTCTGTCAGCACACAATTTGTTTGTGTTTTCAACCTTGTCATGTTGCCAATTTTAAGGCTTTTCAATTTTTCAGTTCAAGAAGCATTTCACCCGAAAGACATCCCAATGTGTTTTGTCTGCGTCTTGAGTTTAATTGATTTCCTCAAGTCATTAGCTCCTAAGATATTCTTTTTTAATGCTTTTGCTTGTATTGCATTAATTGCAACTCTTATTTGCAACTTAATATGTCAGATGATTCACTTGAAATCCCAATAGCATCACTCACTGAAGCTTTGGACCATGATGTCATTTTATCTCGTTAAAGTAGTTGCAACAATTAGCATAACACAGATTCATTGACCTCTCAGAAGGCAAATCCAAACTTTGTTGCTGTCAATATATCTGAAAACAGTACTTTACACTATGGTTGCAGCATGTCCAGTTTATCCAGGAGATGAGTCAACAAGCAAATTCATTTTGTTCTCTACAAGGCAGCGGTCAAACCAAATGTCCCAAGCAGAGTTTTTTCTCCTTCTTCTTGAAATTGATATAGTTCTGCAAAGACCTGACTTCCCTTCTTGATTGATAATGTTCGGCTGCAGGCGTGTACATTTAAATTAACAGCAAGTATAATTGAGGAACCTTTACGGAGGCTTGCCCTGTTCATTTGTGAGCGCCTGCTGTGAAGGGGCTGTAGTGCCGTCAAAAACCAGATTAGAGCTACATGGAATCTCTCAGTAGGGGGCTGAAGTACAGCAGTATATGAGGCAGAGAGAGGTGACTTTCTTGTTCCTGTTTGAGATTAATATGTCTATAGATTGTCTTTCAACTCCGCTTTCTGTAGCTGTCTCTGTCAGGGAATATTTGCCATGCGTACTCTAATTTCCCTGGCCAAGAAAATCCCGCCTTTCAAATCACACTAATAACTTGAACACAGTCTTGTGCTTCACTGCATTTATGCAAAGAGAGCTTGATCGGAGAGGATGAGAGGCATTGGGTTTGATTGGGAGGCAGATGAGGGCAAGCATCTCAGACAATGTTTATCAACTCACAGATTCCATTTTACCTCTGTCTTGCCTTGTCTGCCAGCACTTTTTTGTTTATCAGTGCAGTGTGCATGTCTAATCTGCTGTGGCAATCACTGTGGCTCGGTGTAATGAGTGTGATAGTGGCTGATAGGCTGCTTGGGATTTAAATGTTCAGGTATCAAAAGCAACCAGCTCTGATTACACTTGTTTTGCTGTGCCTTTGTTCTGATGTTTATATCTCATATTTCAGTTCTCTCAGATAGTGGGGGTATGTGATGGAAAAATATAAGCATTTATGAAATTAAGAGTAGTGATCTTTTGTATTTGTTCATACTCATGTGTAGGTTGGTTAAACTGTAAGATTTATGATGAATGGTGGCTCTTTTAACTGTATTTACTTTTATCATTTTCTAATGCTTTGCCAGTCTTATATAAAAACCTTTGCCTGATTACCTGGATGGCTGTGTGTGTTCGCTCAGGGTGTTCCATTTGTCACACCAAAATACATAAATATTAAATAAATATTCCAGCAGTAAGATGGACAGTGTGCAGAAGTATTTTTAGATTTTGGTTCAAGTTGTGCTTTCCTGTGACGCACCTGCTACATATTCACATGTGCAGAGATTTTCTTGCTGTGAAACAGGTTATACGTATGACCGTGGAATCTCCACCCGATCACTTCAGTAGCTGATTTTCACTTTGCACCATTTGTTGTCATCACATTCGTTTTTCTGTAGAGTCTCTCTGGCTCTAATTCCATCTCTGCTCGATGGATCACAAGGCAGCAGGGTGTTCAGTGAGAGCACTTAGATAGAAAATTGCTGCGAGATTTGGATCAAGCGTAATTACACTGGTTATTGAAAAGGCCACGGTGGACCAATCAGGACTCGCTCTGCTTCAGCTGACCCTGAAAACCAGAAACACTTTTCAAACTTTCTGCTCAGTAGAAAACCGATTTTGCTAGTTTCGAGAATATTCCTGCCTGGAAAGTTATGACCACACGTTTCCCTCGCACACGAGAGCAGTGTTTGTGAAAATGCAATATGTACACTAGAAAGGTTGTGGAGAGCCTCATCGTTGTTTTACTTAAGATTGACAAAAAATGTGATTCATGACTTTCTGACATTAAGAAATCTTCTTCTTGGTTCTATTTTCCTCAGTGTGAAACCCAGGAAAGGTAGTGTGGGCCACAAGCAAAGGCTTGAAGCCGGTCCTCATGGGAAATGTAGGCTCTGCTCGGCCCTCCACTCAACTCCTGTGTGTGGATCTGATGGGCACACCTACTCCTCTAAGGTGAGATGTCTCTTTTCCATTTATCTCTCTTTAGTTTTTCACATTCTTTACCCATGTTGATTATCAACCATGTATAATATTAAACATAAATGTTACCCCCCTCCATGTTGATCTCAGTAGGACTTTTTCTCACAGTCTGTTGGGCAAA
Source organism: Seriola aureovittata (assembly GCF_021018895.1). NCBI lineage: Eukaryota > Metazoa > Chordata > Actinopteri > Carangiformes > Carangidae > Seriola > Seriola aureovittata. The sequence continues at coordinate 16,063,776 of NC_079371.1, forward strand.
TGGCTGAGAACAGGGTCGGCTCTCAGAGGTAAAAAATCACCTCTGGATGATTTGGGAAAGCTCTCTAACCGACACCATCTCATCTGACTCTATAGCCACTCACTCTCGGCTACATTAAATCACGCAGAAATCACAATGCCATCACAGAGAAGAAGTTTAACCTTTGTGATTAGTCAAGAAGGAAATGAAATAAAGAAAGATCAGACTGAGGAACTGTGAAGAGTGAAATCAGCTGAAAGAGACTGTGGATTCTTATTGACATCCACATTCATATCTTATTGTTGCCGTGTTCAGCCTCTGGTTGCCAGGGGTGAAGCACAATCTAATACACAGGAAGCTCATACAAATGGGCGATATAAGACATTTCTTGATTGTCTTGCACTGCCGAATAAAGTCTCTGTGACAGGAATATTGAAAAAGTGGAGAGAGCTACAAGCTTTCAGGACCCCTATATACTGTTGTCATTTGCTCTGTATTATTCATTAATTGCAGTGTTTCAGTCAGGGATATAATGGTGTCTGAGGAGACAGAATCAATATAAGTAAACATTTGAGAGAGGCAATTGTGTTTTCTTTCCCATGAAGTCTGTTGTTGATCCAAACATCAGCCATGTTTCTGAAGTCAGTTCTGCAGGAAATGAATGGACAACCAGACATTTGGTGATCGTGTGGTTTTCAGTTTAAACGCAGGGTTAAACCTGAGAGTTGGAGTTTCACCTCCCCATGTATGAGGAAGTCAGGATATTGGCTTTCCTAATGACCTACCTACTGTGTGTGTAAGCTGAGGCTGTGCTGAGGAGGAGAGGTGTGGAAGGAGAAACAAGAGGAAGAACAAAAGGAGGCGGAGGGCTGGGGAGTCCCTCTGCTCTCTGCGGTAATTTAGTTGGAGGGGTTCAGTTAGCTGGTGGAGTGATGGGTCCCTGTGGCCCAACTTAAACTCTGCTCACCAGTGAGCTGCTGGTCTCAAGCTTATTCATGTTTTATTATTACATTACATGCCTCCCTCATCGTAACCACACACACACACTCACACACACACACACACACACACACACACACACACACACACACACACACACACACTCAATATCCTATTAAGAGGACACTGCTCTTATCTCCTGAGAGGCTTCAGCCCACTAAGTTAAGTCCATTACTTCCCTCCTTTTAAATCATCCCTCCTCTCCTCTCCCCTTTTTACTCCACCAAGTCAGGTGTTAAAGCACTGTTTCATCAAAACCACATTAACCCCTAGAGAGAGACAAACATAAAGATTCATGGGGCCTCTCCTTGTGCTGACAGTGACTGGGGGAGGTCATCCATTTCCTGGGCTTTCTCTCTCTCTCTCTCTCTCTCTCTCTCTCTCTCTCTCTCTCTCTCTCCCTCCCTCCCCAGACAACTAATTCAATATCTTGAGAACAGGACAGAGCGCTGTTCCTTTGTCAACAAATTTTATTAAGCAACATTAGCAGGGCTATCAAAGAGGTGACAGGGAGGAAATGATGGATTTGAATTAGAATGTGGGAAATGAAAGTGCTGGCGGGATAAGGCTAAGCCTGTGTATGGCATGATATGTGTATAAATGTTTATGCACAGTCATGGTCCCACCCTGACAAAACCTGTCGTCATCATCTCGCAAACAGAATTTACATAACTCATCTCAGTTTTCATTATTCCTCTTGAAAGGATCTTGTAATTGGATTTCCCCCCCCCCCCCAACTAGTCCAAACAATTTCTTACCCCTCACTTACCTGAAATGAGATTTATACTGTTAAATTACATTCTGAAGTAGTCCATCTTGCTTTTTGCATTGCATTATGTTTGTACTGCAGTGAATAATAGAAAATCGTTGGGCATCTCTGTATCTAATGGTGTGTCTACATGGCTGCCTAATGGACATATCTGTTCACTGAAGATTAATGACCAATGCTGTCTCAGCAAATCTTTCCCTTAATCAGCTTGACAATAAAAAAAAGTTTGATTGTAAAAGTTTTGGTTTGGTTGGAATTTACATACCTGTAAACACAGTTACACATCCTGGATATGAATGGTCAAGAATTTGGGATTCCTCCTTATTTGTTCTATTGTATAGTTTCATTTCTTTTAAAGGAATACCCAGTGAATCAACTACTTCCATGAAGAAAAATAGATTTGATTAAGAACAGTCAAAAATCGGTGCAGTGAAGCTCAAAATATCCGGACTCTTCATTAGACCTTCTATACCTGGTCATTGCCTGCTTGGTTGTAGTCCACAGGAAGGTAGTTCTTCTTCTAGTCAGGTCAGGTGCGAGAGATTAGATTCAATGAAAAAGTTCCCAGCCCTTGAGACTGGGAAATAAAGTCTATTACCTTTTTTTACCGTTTTTTGTTCATTTTTAAAATTTTTATTTATTTATTTATTTATTTATTTTTAACAGTGTAAGCTGGAGTTCCACAGCTGCCTCTCTGGAAAGACGATCTCAGTAAAATGTGATGGGCTGTGTCCCTGTCTGCCTGGTCTGGAGTTCGGCAGTCCACCACACAAGACTGAGAAGGCTGGTGAGTACAGTACTAAAGCTCTCTGTTCAGATGAACACATTTGTGAGTAACCTTCTGCTCAGCTATCCATCCATCTACCGTCGCTACAAACACAACCACATCTGCGGATTTCGGTTGTTAGATATTAAGTCATTTCATCTGTTGTGAGCTTAATAGTCATAGATATAAAGCGTAGGCTGAAGTTGGGCCAGTTAAACCACTTCTTTGTCTTTTACTGACGTGTGTATGTGTGTGTACAGCATGGATGGACGTTTCTATGCACATGCTTGTATGGGTAGACAGAGGGAAGGAAATGGATAGACAAAGAGACGAATGTACAGAGAGAGAGAAGTTTATCTGTATCTTAGCCATTTCTAAGTTCAGCAGGATGCCTCAGAAACACACCACTATAACTCTACACCGCATGCACACACACACACACACACACACACACACACACAGGCAAAAAAACTCTTTCACTGGTAATCTCTCAAATTCTCCGGTGATTCACAGTGTTTCCATTCCTTTCCTGTCACCTCTCCCCTTACTTGTGTTATTTTCTTCCATTCGCATCCCATCACCAACCCTCACACACCACACCCTCCCGTCTTCCCCCACCCGTTCTCTGACAGCTACAGGCAGCAGTGATGGAGTGAGTGTGTGTGTCTTATTGTTTGTCATGAAAATAGGATTTCAGCAGATGGATGGAGAGATTCGGGAGGAGAAATGCAATCTAAAGGAAAGCAGCAGAGAAAAGGATGGATTGTTATCGTTACGGGCTTCCTCTCTCCCAAACGGGGGAGTAGTGAGATGGTTTTACTTTGTGTGTGTGTGTGTCTATCTATCTATCTATCTATCTATCTATCTATCTATCTATCTATCCATCTATCCATCTTATACCTTTCATACACACGACACATGCAACACACACATTCTCTGCCCTCATAGGTCTTTCCTAATCACTCTCTGATTAGGAAGCATTTATAAGGATCCCAAGATTCATCAAGCACATTTAATACAAAAAGGAAACTGCCTGCTCATTATGTAATGATGACTCTCTCTCTCTTTATCTTACACTAATGGAGAAATGTTTGACCAACTTGACTGCTGTCTAATTAATTCTCCTGCATCTTTTCTCAGTAGAAAGTATAATTATGTGTTTGGTCTGCTGAGAGTTTGGCTGGGGGAGGAAAATGGATGAGAATATGTGAAGAGCAAGGAAATCTATTTCCAGATCTTAGACTTAATCAACACGCAGTATTACTCATTTTCACTATCTGGCTCTCTGCTTCGATTCTTGTCTGTTTAAACCTGTTTCTATGTGTGATAGAGGTCATCCTCTCCGTCACTGTACTGTCTTTCAGTACAGTCTGTCCACAGAGCATCATGAGATAACGGTGTATTCAGAGCTAGGCTGAGAAGAGTGAAGTGTGTGCTTCTCGTCTTCCAGATTGATATAATCTCTCATTAGATCAGCCACACAAAACGGTTGACAGATGGAGATGGCAGTAGGTGAGGAAAACACTGTGTGTCTGTGTGTCAGATTGTGTTCCTATGGTAACAGTCAAAAGATTGCAGCAGTTCAGCATGTGTGATCACTCCTGTGTGTTTACTGATAGCCACAGGTTCAAACTGGGTTTAACATTCATGCCAGACTAGTAAATATCTCTGTTCACACAACACGTGTAGTTACATAAGTTAAGTCACTTGTACAGTAAACCAAGGTGTCGGTTTGTGGAAATGTTGCCCTCACACACTGGAGGCTATGAATAATAGATGGAGTGGACAATATGCAAATGTGTAACTACAGGGATGAGACAATTTACTATATAACCTGATAAGAAACAGATACTATGTATACAGATTTACATTATTGCCATTAATATCACAATAACCGGTACAAAGACCAATTAGGATACTGGTTAATTCACATTTCTCATGACTAAAATTAGGGAAAATAATGTTTTAAAGACAGGAAAAGACACACAGGTTTCATATTTACCATCTGTAAAAAGTTTGAACTTGTTTGTGTTCTCATAAAAGAGGAGATTTCAAATCTAAAAATGTCTTTTGACACATTTCAAAAAATATTTTGTCTTCATTTTGAGAGTATTCCCAGTCTGCTCATGAAATGCCATCTTTGTCAAGCACAATCAAGATGAGTGAGATTTGTTAGCATCATTATTAGTATTACCATTTGGTGTGAAAGTCATATGATACAGGAGAGCTGGACTTAAAGAAAAAATGCAAGAACGTGTGTGTGTGTGTGTGTGTGTGTGTGTGTGTGTGTGTGTGTGTGTGTGTGTGTGTGTGTGTGTGTGTGTGTGTGTGTGTGTGTGTGTGTGAGTGTGTGTGCGTGTGTGCGCGTGTGTGTGTGTGTGTGTGCGTGGGTGTGTGTCTGTATCGGTGTGGAAGCTCATCTGTGCCAAGAGTAGATGAGGTATGTGTCATGGTGAGTTGACATCAGGGGAAGTAAGGTGGACAGGCATAACTAAGCTAATTAAAGTGGAAATGAGCTCCACTGTTTAAATCAAGCTAAAGCAATCATATAGAGGAGGTTTTGTTTGACATTCGTATGTGCTGTACCGCCATGTACTCGCAGCAGTGTTAATGGATTTGCTGAGGCAACTGAGCTCACTGTGCTTTGATTAACGTTAAAACAAACACTGAATCATTGATGGCATGTCATGTCTGTTCTGACTTCACTGATTAGTGTGTAGCCGAAACTCACTACTTTATGAGCAGAGAAGAAGAGGAGGAAAAAGTAAATTAGGATTTCAGACACTTATTAATCATTGTGATTACTCTGACAGGTGTTGTTTAGCACCACTGCAATTTTCCCATCAAAATGTGAAGCACTGCATCATGGGATTCTTAGCAGGAGGTATAATACAATGTGTTCGGATGGACAAATATAATAAAGTCTGGTTTATTTTCATACAGGCTTATTTAAAACAGCACATTAACAGAAATTAACTTTTTGTTTAAAGCGCAGAGATGAAAGGAGGTTAGTGAGAGGTGCAGCAGAGTAGTTAAAAAGTAGGCTTATTGTGTTATTTCTCAATTATTATAAGAAAAGGCTAACCGATGAAGCCTTGTGTGTCTGCAGAGAGATACTAACCCATGAGACAGTTAGTTAGCATGGCTCACGACTGTGCGTCAAATATTGAGCACACAATAAAAAGCGATTTGACAAGTTGAAAAGAGCTGATGCTCTTATAATTGAGGAAGAAGTGGAGGAAGAGACAGAAGGTATCAAGCACCTTGTGTGGGTGAATCTTCGTCTTTCCATCTTCTCTTTCGTTCACTCCCGGGATTTTGATTGATAGCTGCAGATGAGAAGTGTGTGCTGTAGTCCAGGCCGCTGTTTATTTGGAGTGCCGGCGGGCCAATATTGTTTCTTATCTGACGAGGCAGAGTGGAAGGCTTCAAATATGAGTACCTTTGCCTCAACCGCACTAATAACCTTTATTTTTCTCTGAGTGTGGGGAACATGTCAGTCACACTGTCTCTCTTCACTCTCCCATCTATGTCTGTCGCTCATTTATTTTCCGTCTCGAGTCTCCAGTCCATCATTTTGTAGGGAGTTCAAGTTCCACCTCAACTTATTGCCGCTCACCTTTTTCTGTCCTTTTATTTTATTGTAGAGAGGACTGTGAAAATGATGCACCTTTGTATGTTACAAATAGAGGTGAACGCTTCCCTTCCCTTTTGATATTGGGTCAAATAGTGTAATGGATGCAACAAAGGCAGAAGCTATCTGGAGCTGAAAAATCAGAAAACATGTCAAGGCAATGATTACAGGCTCTCTCTCTTTATTTATACAGTATATCTATAGATATATATATATCTATATATATACATATAAGTGCATATTTTTTCTGTAATCTTTCTTTTAATTAATTATTCAGATGTTTCAATGAACATTTGAACCTGATGTGCTAAGAAATCCATTACTGCTCTTTGCTGTGTTTGTCAGTTGAGGTTAAAACATTGACACAGAGGCTCTGAGATTTCTTTTGATCTGCCATCCGCCCCTGAGGCAGCACTGTTGAGACATTGGACATCGTCACTCTCATATAAAACAACCACTCAGCTGACACAAAACGATACTGCTAGTGATAAAGGCCTGAGTCAGTACTGGTTTTGGTCAATGTTTTTTCCAACAACAGTAGTTAATTTTCTCTCAGATACTGTTCTGCAAAGCTACTGACAAAACAAAGAGAACTGTTAGAGGCTGAATGAGCTAAATCCTCTCGCTAAATTAAAATTTCCATGGCAATTCTGTCTCGCAGCTCCGCAGCGAGCGCGCAGGAGGACAGATTGTGTTCTCCTCTCTTCTGCCTCCACACTTCCTATCCTCTCCGAACACATGCCAATAGTTTGGGGATTTTGTTTTCCAGAGTGCTGACCAGTAGAACATTTTTTATAAGTCCTGTTGAGACTGTCCTCGCTTGATCATTTGCTCAAACACTTCAAACAAATTATGTTTCAGTCTCCCGACAACCTACTCCTGTGTCCAGGATGTTGTTAATGGTGATGCAAAACCTCTTAGCGAGGGTGTCAGGAGGTTTGGTTGGACAAACCACATTTGCATCCCGGCTGCGACCAGCAGTCAATGTTTTTAAACTGTGACACGTTCATATCACAGCTGAGTCAGAAAAATATGATTAACAACGAGACATCTGGAAGTTGTCACGGCTGTGATACGTCCCACTTGGTGAAAAGAATGACAGAGATGTCAACAATCTGGTGCTAAACAGTCTACAAAGCCGCCATTATTAACAGGGAAGTAAAATCCAGTCTTAATGCTAATACAACCAGTTCAAAAGTTTAAAAGCAACTATACAACTACTGTTTGTTTATATCTGGTTGTTGGCGAACTGCTCCGAATATGCAGCACAGCAAAAGTAGCAAAGTTTGGCTATTTGTCTGGTTTGATTCACACTCCTCTCAGGACTGTTGGAGTGAGTCAAACCTAAACCAAAATCCAATCCTTCTAGCAAATGATTAAAGAAATCCTTTTTAAAATTACTTCACTTTTCAAAAATAGTCATTTTCCTCAGGTTTAAAGTGGTTCTGTCTCTGGCTCTCCCTTAGTACATGTCTCTCTTCTAACTCTACCTGTCTCCCTCTCCGTGCAGACAGTGTATTATGATCATTATCTGGGCTAACCTTAACTCACTGCCAGTGAGATTGTTCTTCGCCGCTGGCAGCTTGGGGCAAAGAAAATCAAACATACCCTTGTATCTTTTTAATGAATCTGACCTTCTATCTTCCTCATATCTCCTATCTGACTGTCTCAGTCCATTTCTTTCTCCTTCTGTTACCTTGTTAAGAAGTGTCACCTCACTCCACCGCCTCCCATCTCCCCTCTCTCCCTTTCCATCTGCCTTTCATCTTGACCTGATCAGATCACGCTCGTCATGTCTCAAGGTGATCACCGCACACACCTTTCCTCTGTCTGGATTTAGAGTCTCTCCTTCTCTTTTACATGACCGACATAGTTAATCATTTAAATGTGATAATGGAGACCCGTGGAGGCATTCAACGCCTAACGTCTCCAGGAGTTATATATTCAGAAGTTCGGAGAACACATTTATCTCATGACGTAAACAGGCATGGAGGGATTGTCACCATATGTAATTTGGGAAGGTCGCACTCCATCACTTCCTTATGACAGTCACAACCACAGCATCTGGCGATGATGCGGGACTGTTGCGTATTTGTGCCGAGCTAAAAGGGAACAAAGAAGATGCATCTCTGGTACAGAAGATGGACAGAATGTGTTAATGAAACTGACGGTTGTGACAAACATTTAAATGAATCAGTGATTGTTATGTGGCAAGGTATGGCATATTTTTATGCCATTTTATGCCTCGTCAGACAAGGAGTTTTCATTGCATGAGAGACATTTAAAGTAAAATGAAAAAAAAACCCAAATGCAAGAAACAGCTGGATGTATATGTAATAATAGAAAAAGATGCACCTTTGAATTCCCAAACTTCCTTGAGAATCATCACATTTTTCTTCAGTGTCAAAGTCATCCACATCCACTACACTGCAAACAGGAACTGTAAATAGCTTATTCGGCATACTTTTAAATGTGCTAATTTGCCAAAATGTAAGCGAGGCTGAAAAAAAAAAGTAATAAAATAAAGAATTAGGGCTCAAATTGTAGATCACACCATAACTCATTGAAACCATGACAACATTGTAGCTCATTTTGTGACTCATTGTGGTGACTTTATTTTCCCCCTACTGTCCACAACTTCCTCTCAATACAAGTGAAAGCTTCTTCTCCATGCGACCCAACAAAGACGCTCTCCTCTGGCCTCTCTTATATGTGCTCTTTGTCCTGAAATGATCAGATTGGTGTCTATTAGTGTTTGTCTCTTAGGAGAAGGTCATCACAGCAAATGGGAAGAAAATGCCCTGTCTGGTATTAACCAAGGAGTTCTTGTATTGGGTTTTTTTGTTTTTTTTTGTCAGACAGGTAGAGGGAAAACTGGTTTCTATTATATCTTTTGTGCTGGATGCAATTTAGCCGTACCTCACCACATACAGCAGATCATTTGTGCCTGAGCCAGTCTGTGAAAAACTGATGGCTTGTAGTTTTATTTCTTTTTTTCTTTTTTTTTTGGCTGCCAGTTTCTACTGATCTGATTCGCAGGCATCAGAAACAAGGAAGCGTTGGGTCAGAGGGAAAGAGGGAGGAAGGAAGAAGGATAAGAAGGACAGCTTCCAACCATGATTCAGTGTTTTTTTATTTGACCTGCGGCCCTGATCGATAGCTTCTCCTAACTGAAAGTGTGTCTGGCGGGCTGTCTACTACCACTTCATCCTGTGTAACAGTTTGCTGTCATAGAATCTGTGATGGGTAGGAAGTGGGGCAAACAGAATAAGCTTTGGCAAATCTCCCCCTACAGTATATCTCTCTCTGTGCACACGAGTGTCTCCACTGTAACAATTAGGAAGTAGCTGTTTGGCTTGAGGATACAGCAGCGTTCATACCTGAGGATCTGTAGTTCTGACATGCAAACTTATTAGCCAAAGGCTTCTACCTGTTCCAGCTGCTGCCAAAATTATCATCATCATCTATTGTAGCTTTTCTTACATTTAAGAATTAAATTTGCTGCTGAAAATATATAAACCACATGTTCCTATCCATATCTTTTTCCTGAGAAACCCAAGCTTTGTTTCTCTCTCCTCTTTCCTCAGTGGAAATTTTTGTTCATTTCTTTAACACAGGAAGCTGAGTCATGAGTTGTTACAGGTGGTTTCCATGGTGAACTGCTCAGTATTTGCACTTAGTTTCACACACCAGTTGGACCAGTTATGATTTCACAGGAACTGTTACCACCACTTGGTCATAATTTGTTTTGCAGTAATAACAGATAAAAAGTAATGTATCTGTTCAGGGTCCACTTTACTGCATTATTAAGCCCTGGAAAATAACTCTAAGTTGGAAAATAACCAAATTAATTAAGAGCCCCGCAAAATTAACATCTGCTACACTGACCATGGGCATATTTCTACAAAAAGTTAATTAACGATGGAAAAACATTTTTGTCAAGTGAATAATGACGGGCTTCGTATGATCAGCCAGACAAATAGTTAATTTAGCGCAGTCGTCCCCAGCCTTTTGCCATATGAATTCTTTAGAGGCTTGATGAAGTAAAACATTTTTTTTTTCTTTAAATAAACTGCTGGAGGAACATAAAAAGAAAATGGTTTCTCTCGAGGAATTTGCAAACAAAGCTGACTCGCAGCTCGTGGAGCAGAAAGAGGCTAAAGGAAGAGAGGATCCCTATAACAAAAGGTCAGTTTTGCAAATTTAATGTAAGTTACGGGATTGAGGGGTAGGGTCCAGTGACCCAACAAGATTTATGGAAGAGGGCATTGCACACTGCGCCGGTAATCACAACAGCAAGCCATGCTGTCTGATTGTGCGCCTACACAGTGTTCAGATCAGGGAGAGGCTGAGGTTTGGCTGCAAGAAGATCCACAGTTTTCCTGATCTTTCTGTGGAATCTGTGGAAGAAGAAAGAAGAAGAAAGAAGATCATTCAGTCACATAAAAACTTCCTTTTATGAACTGAACTGCAGATTTATTCATCTGGCCACCTTTGTGATCAAGGGAATGAAAAAGATTAGAGAAAAGTTTCATTTATATCAAGTAAATTTGGGCAGTCTGAAATATTTTTCCAAAATATCTGTACATAGACGTGGGCTGAAATATAATTTTTTTTAAAGATGTTAGTGACCAAATGTGAATCTACTTTTAGGCTTAGGAATAAAAGCAACCCTGAGTCCAGCTCTGAGATAAGTCTACTTTGTTGTCTGAGTTAAATTTTGTTTCCTTTGAGGTGACTGAGACTCTTGATCAGGTTTTTCTAATGACAGCAGCAATGCTGAATCCATTTCTTTGTGACCACCTGTAGAAAGCCACTGGTGTTAGTTGTATGTTTGACATCTTTAAGCCTGCCTGAGTCTGATGTAGCTCAGACAGAGAGAGAAGTGGTTAGCATGCCGTTTTATCTCTATGCTTTGCCCTTGAGTGTGTGAATGTTTTCAGTTCCAGCTTTCTGACTCATTGCCCAACAAAAGGAGTCCTAACACAGGCAGCGGTGTCAGGGCTGTCTGAGATAATTTGGGTCGCAGTGAGAAGAAGAGATAAGAGGGGTCCACCGAGACTGATTGTGGGCCGAAGTGCAAAGTCCAAGAGACTTGAGAGGAAAAGATGGAGAGAGCAGTGGAGTCAAAAGTAGTAAAAGTGGAGGAACGAGGAGAAGAACAGAGGGAGTGGATATCAAAGGGAAAAACAGGAACATCTTTGTGGTCTGTAGGGGGATATGCAAGGAGAGAGATTGGGAAAATCAAGCACTCAAAGCAATTTAGGTAAGAGAAAGAAATAGGAGAGCAGGCCATTTCAAAGTGGTCTTCTAAGTCTAAGAGAGAAACTGAGTTAGGTAGAGCCAGGTGTGATAAGTGGCCTTTGCTGAATCTCAGAAAATTGACAGTTAGAGGAGAAAGAAGAGGTAATAAAGGGAAATGAGCAGGAAACCAACAAAAGAATCATGAAAAGCAGAGAGTGTCTGAAATGGCAATAAGTGGGAACAGAAAGGAAGACAATGAAGGGAGAATTTAGTGCAGGGATGAAGAATTGACATATAAATGAACTGAGGGATAAAACCTCCCAGAGGTTTGTGTTCAGAAAAGTGCGACATGCAACAGATCTACTTCTGCCTGTGGGAGAATATTTATTTAGGAGGTGAAGACAGATAATGTTTAGCTGTTGGTATTTTGCTCTCTTTCTCTGCTCCAGACCGTGGAAATGAGGAGCAGTCTGAAATGTTATCTATCTGGTCCTGAAGGGTTATATCGCACACGCACGCACGCTCGCACACACAAACACACACACACACACACACACACACACAAACACACACACACACACACACACACAGAGACCACCTTGGGATTCCACAGTTAATGTCACATGGACGCCTGGCCAGATAAATGTTATTTGTCCTGTGCTCAGCTCCAGTCTGTTACCGGGGGCGTCCATGGTTTTATAGCAGCTGCATAATGACACAATCCCAAACTATAACCATAGAATACTGTATGTAGCCTACTGTGTGTGTGTGTGTGTGTGTGTGTGTGTGTGTGTGTGTGTGTGTGTGTGTGTGTGTGTGTGTGTGTGTGTGTGTACATGGATGCAGGATATGATTCACCCACAGCATGGAGAGTATGACTCAACAAAAACAGAAACTCTTCTAATAAGAGAGATAACGACATCTCTCAGCCCAGAATGGAAATACCTGCTTAAAATGCGTAAGTGTGTGTGTGTGTGTGTGACATGCTCCTTTGATGTCAAACTGCAGACGTCTCTATCCACTGACAGCAAAATGTGATCCGGGTCTTCACACAGGGACCAATCTGTTCTGTTCTCTCTATTAGAATAAAAACCTGTGTATAACAGTATGTGTGACAGAGGGGACTTTGATGAGATGATATTTGTCTCTGCCTGATGTGTGTATAGGATTCAGTGCATCTGCATGCGAGTGATAGCAGAATTTTTTTTTTTTCTGTGATTTCTCGCAGTATATCCAAGAATTAGAAGTCAAAACTCAGACAAAATTCCTCGTGATTTGTATTTAGACGTGACTCTTTGAACACTCAAAACCTTTGCATGTTTCGCAGGAAAATTGCCTCAATTTTGAAACTGGAGTGCCACAGGAATGTTAACAGCCTCCTCCTGCATTTTGTATCCCCCACGACAAAGCTGGAGGGCTTAGATTGGCAGCCTCGGTACGTGGTGGAGAATGGCTCTTGTCCTTCAGGCACATTATCAAGCTCTCAGAAGAAACTGAATGGGGCGAAAAAAAATATGTCAATCATATGCAGGAGGGAAAGTGAAAGAAAGATGGAGATTGACAGACAGAGACGCAGAGGGAGACAGGCAGAGGCAGAGGTCTGCTTGAATTGCCGACAGACCCTGTCAGTCCCACAGGGCTGATGGAACCAGGGCTTTGTGAGGCAGCAACAGAGGCTGGTTTATACTTTTAATTAGGGATATCTATTGTTCTGTTTGTGCTGTCTTTGGGTAGTTGCATGGAGAGCAGCATGAGCTTGCTTCACAATGTTGGATGTGGATCAGCATTTTCTTTTTTTTTTTTTTTTTTACATGCGCAGGGGAGTGTGACCATGCATAAAAACACAAACACAGATTCATCTCCACCATGGATTAAATGCAACGATCAAGTGGCCTCTCACTGCAAGACATGTTTATTTTTCCTTTGAGGGCAAGATGACATTTGGGATTTCAAACAAACCTTTGTCCATTGGCTTTGTGTGTGTGTGTGTGTGTGTGTGTGTGTGTGTGTGTGTGTGTGTGTGTGTGTGTGTGTGTGTGTGTGTGTGTGTGTGTGTGTGTGTGTGTGTGTGTGTGTGTGTCTGTGTGTGTGTGTGTGTGCGTGTGCATGTGTGTAGTTTCCCCACACAAAGATAAACCATTCATCTGAGCAGCAGCACTAAATAGTAAACAGAGAGGGATGTGTGTGCACGTGCGTGTGTGTGTGTGTTTGTGTGTGTCAGATTGGGTTCCTTTGGTAACTGTCAAGAGATATTGACAATTCAGTATGTGTTATCACTCCATTGTGTTTACTCAAGGAGAAGAGTTGGACGAGAAAAAGAAAAGGACGAACACAGATAGAAAAAGCACACAGCAGAAATGAAATGAAAGTTTGATAAGGAGCAAGAAAGGAATTGTTTTTTTTTTCTCTCTGATGACAGCAGTAGATTGACAGCTTCGTCTCTCATTATTTTGTGTTTGTTTGTGTGTGTGTGTGTGTGTGTGTGTAGCCTGCACTGACACAGAGCTTCACAGTCTGGCTGCCAGACTGAAGGACTGGTTTGGAGTTCTCCACCTCGACGCCAACAGAGATCTGAAATCCTCTGACAGCTTTGACTCTGCCACTGGACGTGAGTACATCCCCCCACAATGTGTGTGTGTGTGTGTGTGTGTGTGTGTGTGTGTGTGTGTGTGTGTGTGTGTGTGTGTGTGTGTGTGTGTACAGCTCTTTCCTGTTGAACAGCCATGCTTTCCAGCTCTCATGAGGGCTGGCAGTGATGTTGACAGCGACCCTGCTCTGTTCTCTGTAATGTCAACATGTCTGAACACATCTCTGCTCTGCTATAACACACACACGCACACACACACAAAAAAAATCTCAGTGTGCTACTTGAAAAAGATAGAAATGAAAAGTGATGTGGTCATGTTCTGTAGTTTCAGAAATATTCACGTCATTGATTTTTTTTTTTTTTCTCTATATTTTTTTTTTTTTTTGTCTCTCTGTCTCTTTCTTCCTCTAGACTTTGACACCAGCATTTTGCCCATCTGTAAGGACTCGCTGGGCTGGATGTTCAACAAGCTAGACATGAACTTTGACCTCCTGCTGGACCAATCAGAGCTGAGCGCCATCTACCTTGACAAGTATGAGCTGTGCATGAAGCCCCTCTTCAACTCCTGTGACTCCTTCAAGGACAGCAAGCTGTCGAACAACGAGTGGTGTTACTGCTTCCAGAAACCTGAGGGTGAGAGGGGAGGGGGTGAGGATGGAGGTCAAACACAGTGATTGTGGGAAATAGGAGCAGGGAAGAAGAGTTAAGAAGTATGAGGTGATACTACATCACTGAGGGTTACTGGACTGTACACATTTCACACACACACACAAAAAAAAAAAAGGTAACGTTTTTGTTACCGGAAACAAACTGATGGCCCCGAAAACAGGACATTTGTCTTCAAGAAAAAGTTTTGCTACAGCGTGGATTTTATTCCTCTGTTTTTGGCCATTATTCCTATCTATTATGATGACATTTTACTACCTAACTTCATAGCAGATATCAGGGGACATGGTGACGTCAGGGTGAAAGCAGGCAGTAAAAAGATCAAACAGGCTGTAAACAAACTATAAATCTTACTATATTTGGAAGAGAAAATGAAAGACAACCTTAAAACTGTTACCTCATTTTTTAAATTCTAAATGTTAGTAGATCTTGCATATGATTTATGAGTTTTACGCTGACCTACTGTAGCTACCACACCCAGTTTTTCTAGTCAGTGAGGAATTATTCATTTATGTCTGGTGTGCTCATCTTCAACTCCACCTCTGATTGTTTGTTATAGAGGATATGTGTAAATCTTGGCGTCTGTTTACAGCCAGTGTGATCATCTGATGGGTCATGTTCCTTGTCCTTTTGGGCTGTGCTGTAGTGACATCACTGCATCTCCAGATCTCACTCATCAACTCTGAGCCGGGAGAAATTTTATCATAATATCCAGAATTCAATCTGGGGTGTAAAACAATTACATTTTCCTTTTAAGGGTAATGGTGCTGCATGATTTGGGAAACTGACGGCAGTGATGTCCGGCATGCTCAAATGGTAGTTAATGGGCTAAATCAAGCAAGCAAAACCAAGACTGCAGTGCTTTAAGGGAATGATGGATTTAGAGAATAGATTCAGGCAAAGACTGAATGAAAATCTGCAGGAAATGTTTGGACAGAGCCTTCTCCCCAAAGGAGGGGGGGGGGGGGTAAGAAGATGGAGTAACCATAAAGTAAAGCAGATGGTCAGACAGAGAAAGAGCCTTTCTCTGTTAAATGATGTCGCAAGCACTTTTAATGGCTTAACTGTTTCGTTTGTTCTCTGGTTGCAGGACTGCCTTGCCAAACCGAGAAGAGCAGGATCCAGAATCAGAGTCGAAGGAAGAGCCTCATAGGTCAGTATGGATGATTGACAGCTGTCGGTCATTTAGTCCTGTTCAAGAAACAAACATGCCCACCTTGGATGCTAACGAACACACACACACACACATACAAATACTCACGTGGTAAATTGACTCTAGTAGACATTAAACATGCAATACACACGTAGAATAAAGCACATCCTGACATTTTGAACACACGTCACCTGTCCCCTACGGCAGAATGTTCATTGTTCCAGCTCACAACAGAAAGGCTTGAAGAATGAGCGTGAGCTGGGTCAAATGAAGGTAACAGAAAATAGGTGTGTGTGTGTGTGTGTGTGTGTGTGTGTGTGTGTGTGTGTGTGTGTGTGTGTGTGTGTGTGTGTGTGTGTGTGTGTGTGTGTGTGTGTGTGTGTGTGTGTATGTGTGTGTTTTATTGAAAGTGACTGCTTCCCCTTAAACAGGATGTATGGTTGTTGTCCTGCAACCTTCCCAGCAGTAATTGATTGTTGATCTCCCTCTGTGAATACACAAGAACTTTGGTTGCAACCGCAGGACACGTACATGTAACTTCTGCTGAGCAGGGATCAGATTTCACCTCCTTGCCTTTGTTGTTCTCCATACTTCCCCGCTATTCATATCACTTCCTGTCTCTAACCTTGTCTTTCTCATCCCTCCTTTCTCTCTTCTTTTCCTCCCCTCCCTCTCCTTTGTTCCTATAGGCTCTTATATCCCTCGTTGCACTGAGGAGGGCTACTTCAAACCAACCCAGTGTCATGGCAGCACTGGCCAGTGTTGGTGTGTGGACAAATATGGCAACGAGATCGCCGGCTCTAGAAAACAAGGCAACCCTAACTGCGGTAAGACCACAACACACACACACACACACCACAGCAACACATGCAAACACCCACAAGTTCAGTTCAGCAAAACAAGGGGTTCGGTTGTGTTGTATCTGTCTTTATTGGCTCCCATTTGTCTAACTGTCTTTGTGAATTAGTGCTTTGATCCAGGTGGACTGCTGTGAGTCTGTCTTGTCTCTCCCTTTATAATCTGCTGCAGACGAGAGAGACAGCAGAGCCTCTCTTTAATTGCGAGTTTGTTCTGTTTCTTTGCTTAGTTTCTGTCCCTGTCTCTCTTTATCTTCAGCGGTATCTACCCATCAGTGATCATTTAGGAAATAGATAACATTAGGCATGCCTCCGGAGCCAGTCTGGCTGGTTCACAATTACTCATATGTCTGATTCTATCCTCTATGCCTCAGATATTTAGCACATGTAGTGTTGATGAAACTCCATTGTCTTGCAAGTCAAGTATGAAGATCTGTCACACTTGTCAGCGGAAAGCACAGTCAGAAGATTTGTTATAAATATGAATTTGTGGCAGTGACTGAGCACTTAAACTGCAGCTGATGGTGGCATCTGTGAAGATGCATTTAGGCAAAGAATGTATATAATTAAGCACTTTGATATGTAAAAGTAGTTAACAAGCCAGCAGTGGAAATTCAAAGGGAATGGTCAAAAAGCCAATAGAGGCACTTTGCTGCAAATCAATGGCAGTGGGATTTCATAGTGGAAAAAAAAGAACAATAATTAGCAAGAAAGAATCCAGGCAGACATACTGATTACCAATCAAACAGCCAACTCACAGTCACAGATTAGGCCTCACTCGAATGCCAGTCCAGTCCAAAGCCAGTAATTGCAGCTTCCAATATTGATGAGTTCTCTCTCTGGCCACCAGACGCGCACACACACACACACACACACACACACACACACACACACTGACAGCAGCAGCTCTTTGTCTCTAGTCTAACAAGCTCAAGTCTAACTCTGGCTGAGTGGCCTCGGGCTGGAGTAGCTTGGACTTCTTCCATTCGGCCCTGCGCAGAACGAGCAGGCAACAATACAGAAGCACTCCACAAGCTTGTGTCTAAACACACAGACACCAAACTGGTTTTAACACTCTTAAGGGCTATTCAATCACAGTACACTTGTAGCCATGTGTAAATAGGCTATTTTAAACCAAAGGATTTCTTTCAGAAAATGCTGGCAGCTGCAGCTGAGTTAATGACTCACTGTAGCTGCACAAGATTCAACATTTGTGTCAAAGAGCGCTTTTTTACCATAATGTTTGCAGTTGTAACTTGGTGTAACTGATCTCAGCCACGAACCAGCCTGGAACCAACCTCATGACTATATGTTTGTGTTGAGGATCGAGAGGCGACACTTTTGTCTCTGTTTTTGTGCTGCTGTTCAGAAACAGAATGTATATTCTGGTCAGTCCCACAGTTGACTTACCTGCGTGACTACCAAAATGATACCTGTTATATGGCAGGTGAAATCACATGCTACGCAGAGTCTGCTACTCAGGGATCTCTCTGTGTTTCTAACATGTCTGTTTGTCTATCTTTTTGTGCACCTCCTCACAGACGAGGACCAGGAGACATCAGGGGATTTTGGCAGCGGCGGTGCAGTCATTCTCCTCGACGACCAGGAGGAGGAGCCATCGCAGAGCGTCCGGAGCCGGCAGAAGAAGAGACGGGGCCGGATCCACCCAAGAGGAGCCATCGAGGACGACGAGGATGAGGAAGACGACAAGGATGACGAGATCGGCTATGTTTGGTAGCTCCGCTTCATTTTACTCTGCCATCAGCCGACCAGGAAACTCCGTTAACTCAGCACAGATCTGAAGCCATTCCAATGTCTCCTCCTCCAGTTACCTTGGCAGCAGTCCATTTTTTGGCTCCAGAACTTGCTCCTGTAATCCCTGTCCCTTATCCAAATCTCTCTCTTCAGTGAACCTCGCCGACCTCTTCCTTTTCAAGTGTTTCCTCAGACAGAAAACAGAGAGCCTATTAGATTTCAACAACAACTGTCAAGCCCCAGTTAGATTCTGCTCAAGCTGTCCACGTTCTGCTTCCACCTTCCCTCAAACCTGCAATCTTTAACCTCTTCTCCCATGGACACTTCTCTGTTTTCTCTACTACTCCCTCTATCTCCTTTCACTTATTCCGTCCCTCCTCTATCTCTGTATGTCCATGTCAGAGCCTCTGGTCAGTCTGTGAGCCCAGATACATTAGCTGATGTATTGGATGTAAATATGTTTCCTCCAGGAAGGCCAGAATGGGGATTACATTCCCCGTATCTAAGTCAGTGGTTCATTCTCATGGTCTGTGTCCCACCGTCGGGCTCCTTCCAGTGTTCATCAATGTTTCCACAAATCACCGCCACGCGCCCAGGCTCTGAGATGCTCCCTCTCTCTCTCTCTGTTATTTCATGGAGGATTGTAAATTATTTAATCGTTGATCTTGAATGTCCCAGAAAGCCCAGGAAGCAATGAGATTAATGATGTATTGTCGTTGTTGTTGCATGTTTCTCATCGTGTTTCTGTAAAAGAGAGATTTTACTTGGCCAGGTCTAGCTCTATGCATCTCAAACAGAAAGTGATGCCTATTTGGCTGCTACAATACTTTGTTGCTATGTTGATGCTGTCTAGTGTCTTTTTTGGTTCTTCTCCCAATCTCAGGAGGTAGGAAGTTGCATTGCAGAGCGATAGCAGTGTAGAAAAGCGAACTGCAAGGCCTTCAGTCCAAATCTGCGGCGTCTCAGCCAGCTATTCTTTTACTAATTGATCGGTAGGGCTGCTCAGGCTGTTTGACTGTGCATGGACACTAGAGGAAGAAGCTGCTCCTGAGCTGGGAGGACACATGAAGCCGGGGGAGCAGAGAAGAGGCTCTGTTCTGCCTCCCAACATCGGATATGTTCAGTGATTTGAAATTGAAATCTTCACCATGTCAACTAAGTGAACTTTTATTTGTAACTTTGAAAATTTAAGTAAAGTGGCACTTTGGGTGTCTTTTGAACCTTACAGGTCTGTGTCCATGTGTCTGTTGTTCTCCTGATGTACAATTTACAGCGCAAGCCTCACATATTTTATATTATTTTACCAAACCATGATGAAATAAAAAAAAAGAAAAAAAAACATATTTTTCTCACTTTGAAACCACAAACACATTTATGTGAGTTTTCATGCTTTATGGTTTTATTTTTTTTTCCCGCAGCTCAGATTTCTCTGCAGTACAACAATCAAAGCCCTTCATCAGTTCTGACCTTTTCCCACCTTGAGAAAGCAGCTCCCCCAGTTAGAAGCAGACATAAATAGTAGCAGCAGAAAATACTCTTATCACTTTCCTTTGAGAGAGGAGAACCACAAAGCGAGCGGTACAGAAAAGAACATAAAAGCTTAATTAGTGTTTTTGTAATATCACTGGCTAATGGGACAGCTGACCTCATTGGCTTGAAACAGCCCGCTCAGCACTTTGAAAACACATTGTACCAACAATCAGAGGCTAACAGGACAACTGAATCTACTGGTTTGAAACAGCCTAATCAGCAGTTCACAACACACTCTGTCAGATACAATAGACAATGGGCTTAACTATGTGCATCAAATTATGCCAGGAGCTGTCGAGGCTGTATAATCACCCAATTCTGGGGCCCTGGCTAGTGCAGCATCTTTTACTGTCCTGAGGCTACATGACAAAAGCTGTAAAGAAAATGTCTCACTTGTTCATCTTTCATCACAAGCAGTGTCTGCTGCTTTTTTTCTGCATTGTATCCACCTTATTCTTAGCACCATAATACCTTATGTGAATTATGCGTGCAATTTTTGGTTATTCCTCTCATTGAACCAGAATCTTCAAGATTCAGCGGCATGCTACAGGTGTCCTCTGGGAAATAAGTGATGTTGGAGCACAGCCTAACACATCTTACATTTCAACATTTTGGGAAATAGTCTTATTCTCTTTCCCATCGAGAGTTAGATGACAAAAAAAACACTGATCTCTGTACAGTATATGTGAAGCCGTTGCCAGCAACTGTCTAACTTGTCTTGGCACAAAGACGGGACATTGCAGGACACCGCTAGCCTACCTCTGTCTAAAGGGAACAAAAATCAACCTCCTATAACTTCTAAAGTCAACGAATACACTCATGTCTCCGTTATATAACCACGGGTCTATTTGTGCTACAATAAGCTGGCTTGCTTCTGGCAGTAGCTTTAGGTTATATTGTGCACAGACATAAGAGTGGTATCATTCTTCTGATCTAACGATGCAGGACAGTGATTAAGCTTTCCTAAAATGTCAAACCTTTTTTTTCTGTAACAGGAATGAGTGTTCATTCCTCTGCCTTCTACTACTGAGAAACAGGAGAATGACCTGAAGAAGTGATAGCAATAACAAACTAAGTAAGCTTAGCATTAACCTACTGATGTGGATGCGTGATTGCTTCATTGCGTCAGTAGCAACAGAATCAGAAGTGGATAAATACGCTCTAAGGCCACTACTTCAGTTCGTCCTCCCATCCTTCAGTAATAGGAAGTAGAGCTGTGACACGCTGTCTTCCCACATCATTTACTCCCTCAAACCTCTTGGGAAGACACCTGTAGCCTACTCCCAGCTCTTGCAGATGCCGGTTCAGTTAAATGAATAACCAATCATGTTCATTATTCAAGCAAGGTTTTATGGGCAAGGAATAAGGTGGATATGTTCAACTAATCACAAGCACAAAGTATTCACACTCCTAACCACAAGACACATCTATTACACACCAGCGCCCACTTTCAACCCTCGTCATCACACACACACACACACACACACACACATACACACACACACACACACACACACACACACACACACACACACAGTCTCATTATTGTTTCTTTTCCCTTCCGCACTCCCACTCACTCTCCTGGAGTGAGTTCCATCTTCATCTCAGTGAGGGAGATGCATGGTTGTGTTTTATCCCCAGGGCACTCTGTTTCTCTTTTTCAATTCTCTATTGCCTGCTTTTTGATTATCCACAGATGGGTTCCATGTCAGGTGGATACTCCCATTGTTCTGGGGTCTCTGTGGGACCTAGGGATTGGTTACAAGCATGGGGGCTTTAAGCAAATGTTGGTCTTTTTTGGGGGGGTGGGGGGGTGGGGGGTTTGATGTAGGTTGTCATTTAACATGAGCTGTTGATATGTGGGTTATTATTTAGTTAGTTATTAGTGTTCTACCTTTAATTCTGATCATTGGTATCATACAGTCTTTACCTTTGAGAACACATGCACAGTGACGTACAGAACTGTGTGAGTTTCAGTGGAATATTTACTGTAGATCTAGCACCATGCTTAATGCAGCAAATGTTTTAAGTTATCCTTCCTTCATCATGGTGGTGTATGAAGTTGTTTCTGGTTTCTTTATATGTTGTCCACCAATTAGCCATGTGGTAGTCTATATTTCTATTAATAATTCATGTTATATCTGGGTTGCTTTCATGTGGACTAAACAAGAGATACAGTGTAATGTGTTAGAAGAAATAGCTACAAACCCCACCATGATCAGATCAAATCCATATCCTATACTATAAAGCTCTAACTTGTACTGCATCTTCTTTATATTGAGCAGTTTAAGAGGAAGAACAGGCTGCAGGTGGAGTCTGCTCAGTGTCGTTTTGCACACCCACCATGTAACTAGGCCATGTGCCAAGATTGCCACTTCAGCAGGTGAAAAGTCCAAGTGGCTCTCCAAAGTCCTCAGGGTCCAGAGCACTGCTGGTTCTTCCAGGTAGCTTGCATTCTAGCTGTGTGATCAAGGACCCGACTTAGACCTGCGACCATAGGGGACTGCAATTAACTACCTGACAGAATAGAAATCCAGCACTGCTCCAGGGCCCGAGGACCAGATTTGAGGATCACTGGTCTAAAGCCTGTCTATGTAATTGGCAGAGACATTGTAATAAGTAGGGATCATCTCTCCCTAATCTGTAACAGCCCACCACTTCCACTCATACTCTCTGTCATGCGTAACTGCCACTGCACCAGCCAGCTTCTGGAGCGTCTGAACAGATCAGACCCCCTCATGCCCCCCGGTGGAGGTTTTCTTGGATCTGACGCTCGGATGTGGTAACCGACAGCGATATTCCAAATTTGCAAATTCAGAGAGAGATCATACTGTTCTCGTTAACATTCTGTCAGTGAGGTTCTTCTGATAGCACTAAATTGCAGGGTGTAGCCCTCTGCTAAATAAATTAAACAGGAAACAATTCATAAGCAGTTCCAGTGGCTTCACTTCTGGCAACAGTGATAAATTAAATTGGAACTTTCAGGTGAGCAGTCAGGCGAGACCAAACCACATTAAAAAGGAATGTCACATTGCCTTCCCACCAATAAATGTATTTACCTATAAAGGTTTTCTAATTATATTTTATTATTATCGGATTGTTGCCACTGTATATTTCAAAGCTAACCCCACCTTGTCCATCTGTAGCTCTAATGCTATTGTCACTATGTTTCCTCCTGAAACAAAGCTATTATTTTTCATGCAACACAAATGTGATTTGAATTTTTAAACACAATGTGTGTTACCAGTGCCCTCTGGTGGTCTGACACCAGCGTTCAGTTGATGGCAAGTGAAAATACATTCTTGAGGGATGCCCTGTGTCGTCTCGGGGTTTAAGGCACAGCCCATATAACTGCTGTGTTTGGCCATCGACCATTTTTTGCATGTCACTTGTCATTTTTCTGTCTCTCTTTGCGCATGTAAACACTAATAAACAATACATTCCCAAACAATATGGTGTTGATGGGTAAACCTTGACAGCAGATTTTTATTTTAACATCTCTATCATATTGCAATGTAATTTTCTTTTGTAAATATCTATGTACAATTACATAAATGTAGTGGTTAACATGGTCAAAGCACAGAAATAAGGACGTTTGCAGTTTACATAAGGAAGGCACTTTATAACAATAAAAGATGCCCTAAAAGAGAAATACAATCAGCATCTTCACATGTACATTTGTGTTTCATATAGTTTCTTGCAGAATCAGAGGATTGGAAGAAAAGACCTCCTTGTCTTGATTTTTTATATATAAAAAAAAAGCTTTGGGGTATGGCTGTAGATGAAAGGCACTGCATTTAAACGTTCACATAATGTTTGCTGCTCTCCCAGGCAATTTCATGCTTAATCATTTATAGAAAATAATTAGCAGATACCTTGCACTGGCAACAGCATCTTTGCATACTTTTAGATGTTTAATAGCTCCATGCTGCTCAGATAGAGCTCAGAGCTGGTTGGCGTTTCCTCTCACCAGCGGTTACTCTGAGCAGCAACTTCTAGATCCACGATTCGTGGCAGTCGACCACTAGCACCGCCCTCCAGGTATCCAGGCTTCACAGCAGGTGTATCCGAGAGCCTCCTCTTGCTCTTGTTCAGGTCTGGATTAAAAAACAAACATGTTAATCATTCTCACAAGAGGAGGCGAGCGACACCTTCCACCTAAACAGATGGAAAAGCAGATATGAATTCAAGCTAGGACATCAGATTCTCACCTGAGATTGCCAGTAACATCTTGCGTCTGGCTCCAAAGGTGGAAACACCCACTTCCTTCAGATCTTCATCAGACAGAGTGAGGAATGTCTGGTAGTCAATCTGGATGAGTACAGATAGCAATTGCATCATGATGCTCATTCATAATGTATAACGCATTTGGCTAGGAGACAAGAGTGTGCTTGTTTGTGTGTTTGGAGCTCTGTGGTAAGCAAAACCAGCATGTTGCATGTGGAAGTGATGATGAAAATGTATTGCCACACTCTAATAAGTTTTTTTTTATAACACTCAGAAAATGATTGCTTGCAACTCTCTGCATGCATTTACCTCTTGTTGCTCAAACACATCAATGTACTTGATTAGGCCAAGTTGACTGAGCAGCTCAGGTAGGTCGTCGGTCATTTGGGGGGATGGGCTCCGCTGGCTGCAGGTAGACGCCCTCCTCGATGAACACACGCCCTCAAAGTAGCTGCTGAAGCTCTCCGCTAGACATCAAAGGTCAAAGGTCAGTGGAGAAGGACATGTGGACATGAGAAAGTGACACCCGCCACCCCCACCCCAAAAAGCACGCGTGTAACAACTTACAAGGTTTTTCGTTTCTGTTTCTGTTCACCGATGATGCAAATGCAGGGAAGGAGGAGGTGGAAGAGGAGAGAGTAGAGGGAGGTGAGGAGGGGGAAGATGAAGCGGAGGAGGAGGAGGAAGAGGAAGAGATAGGCAGTGTTGAAGATGTAGAGCCACGTCTGTCCCGCCAGTTCTCTGAGTCGCTCCCGTTACACATCTTCCCTGTTGGAGCAGCCCATGACTAGAAAGAGAGAGAAATTGAGACGCCATTAAATATTGATTGGAGTTAGTGTCACACAAACAGCAGAACGTTGCACTTCTGTCACTCACTATCCCCTTCTTTCATCTGTCTTTGCCAGAGGTCATGAGACAAACATCGTTAAGCAATTAAAAATTCTCTTTCGTGCTGAAGGTTTCAGTGGACATAATACCCACAGGTCAAAAGATTTAATCAGAGAAGCTATTAATCATTTATCTAAACTAGTCTGTTGACTGACCTGTGATAAGAGTACTCTCTCGAATTATCAATGCAGTGAGCGTAGCGAATGCTTCCTCAAAGCTTCCAGGGTCTCAACAGAAAATTGAACTTGTTCGAGAAAAGCCTCTTGCTCTGATTAATCTAAATGAGTCCGCTTCTCCATCACTGGAGACTGAGCAGTCAGTGAGCAGCCGTTCAGGAGGCTTTTAAAAAGCCAGGGAGATGAGCTGAAACAGGCTCAGGTAAACAGGTTGCCCAGGAGTGGCTGTGTTGACCAAGGCGATGCTATCAGACCCCAGGAAATCGAGCATACAAATTGGCGGTACTTACTACGCAGTGAGATAAATGCTTCAAACTGTTAGAGGGCAATACCAATAAATGAGACTGTGTTAGTGGCGCCACAATGGGGGTGCCTGTTTCACCACACTGCAACAAAAGACAGCTTTGGCAGCTCAAAAGAATCCAGCACATTTAGCAAAAGTATGTACGTCAAGCCAGCTAAAGATGAATTTGTGTTAAAGCAGAGTTGAAGTTCATATTAAACTCACTGGTACCTGTTGCTGGCTGGCACCGGTGCTCAGGTACGGTTTGTAGCTGCGGCGGCTGATGTTGCGCAGCTCTTTTACAGCCTCGGCTGGCATGGACTTGGAAAAGCCGAGGCCACTCCAGGTGTCTGTGGGGGTCCGGACCTCAGTGACCACAGGCTTCCTCTGCATGGCTGACATAACATGCACAGCAGACGGAGGTAAAACACAAGCTTAAACCTGCCTTAATTACTTTTTAGGCCAACTGGAGTGCAACTGATATATTATCTGCATAATATTGTGTTAAAACTGACATGACAAAACTGTGACTGATTAAATATTTAGTGGATAAGAGCAACATTAGCCTGACAAATGTAAGTTCAATATTCACTTTTCTTTTAATCCTGTTTTGCTCTCCACCAACTCCTGAGGGAAATATCTGCAGAGCTGATGGGAACTGCAGAGCTGGTGATAATGTCTGTGGTACTGTCGTTACCAATGATGCCTTTCACAGAAACATAATCACTTGTAAAAGTATTGATTATAGCAGCTTGAAGGAGAAAGATTTGAAAGCGCACACATGTGTAAATCACACTTCCAGACAGAAATATCCACTCGGTACAGTGATTTCAAATTCACATTGATTCTCTCTGTAGCATTCAAATATGCTCACGCCTCCTGTCTGTCCATCATGAAAAGGCACTACAGGTTTTCCTCGTCTTCTCTGATGTTCTGAATTGAACAAGCTGGGTTCAGGTGTTAAATAATGCATCTCAAACAGAGCTTCTTCCTGCCAGCATGTGGCACGATTAATAAAGCTCAAATTGCTGAGACTGAGACAGACACACACACACTCATATGACAAACAAGTGACCCTGGGCCTCCTCTGGCAACAAAACCGGTTCCATGTGTGAATGTGTGATAAAATATTGTACCAGCACTCGACAAAGAGTGCGATATCAACAGGATTATAACTGGTGGGTTTGTCATTTGTGTGCGAGTGTGTGTGTTTGTGTTTTGAGTAAATGTCCCATTCATATACTGGCATATGGGTGTCTTAATGACTGCGAGGCAGATGGCCCATTCAAACTGCTAATTCATAATCCCATAAAGCAACACTGAGGGAGTTTAGTACCATTTGGCTGCAGATCTTCCCAGTATCTCTCATTCTGCATGATGGATGAGGTGGTGCTTCCTGCGTGTTTGTGTGTGTCCGTGCATGTGTGCACACACACAGCTGTCTGGATACATGTGTGCGTTGTCTGCATTGTGTTCTGCCCCGTGTGAATTAAGTGGGAGTGCCAGTGCTACTCTATTATAACTTTGGCACAGTGCAGCCCATAAACAGGTCCCCTTCATCAGTTGTCTTGGCAGTGAGCAGCACTGAAATGGCCCCCCTCTATCAAACCCCTGCCTCTGCTCAGGATATTAATGTGTTGCCTCTAAAACATACTTGAATAAACCAAAAAGGCTACTTCATCCTGCCCAATCATATGACATTAAATCACTATTTTAACAAGAATATTACCAAAACGGGTACTTTCTTTGATCTAGTGTTGTTTGAGGAGATATAAAGTAGTTTTCCAATCTGTGCTCTCCTACGCTCCCAAGACAACAACTGGGTGTGTAAAAAGGTGGATGAAAACAGCAATTAATTTGTGCCAAATTCGCTTGCAAAATGGGTTTGAATATATCTATCTGAAGTATAAAACAACTATATATCAATAAAAACAGAAATAGTTGCGTAGCAGTGCTTAATTGTTGCTGCAGAAAGCTGTGCAGAGCTCCTGAAACCACAGTACAACAGGAAGAAATATTAAACATGAAGGAGCACTAACCTCTGGTTGCCAGTAGTTTCTTCTTCTCATAGTCATAATCCTACAAAGCACAAACAGGAAATAGAGTAGGTAAATAATGCATGAAATTGAATTATTTTTTTTCTCTGGTTGCTGAGGAGAGGCAGGGGGAACCTAATTTACAGCAGGAGCAAACACTTGCATAAAACAACATTTCCTGCTGCTGTGGCGGTAAACTTGTTAATCCTCTGTGCAGTAACCTTTGAGAGGGAGAGATGACAAATAAGAGGGGAAGCAAACAAACACAAAAATCGATTCTCAGAATCAAATCTTACTGAGGTCAGGGATGTGCAAATCAGCAGGTTAGATAACACCACAAATAAAATGTTCCTTGCTGTTTTCAATCTATTTTGTCATCTACAGCTGGCTTGAGATGATAAGGAGTTAATCTTGTCTCCACTCTCTCTCACTCATACCTTTTGTCCCTCTAGTAATTATCTCTAGAACACTATTACACCTTCAGTGTCATCTTCATCAGGTCTTTCAGAGGGTCACAGAGATTTAATCGTCTGTCTACTGAGGATAAGTTGTAGACAAATAAGGTTCTTCATAGATGCAGTGTATGATTTTGTGAGAATACTGGGGAAAAAAGAGACCTGTGATTCCTGTTTTTCCTCACCTCAGCCTTGGATGAGTCAGCGCGAACATCCTGAGCCAGCATCACGTCTCTCCTCAGGCTGTTCCTCTGCTCATTCCTCCCTCCCTCAATCTCTGCATTCAGCAATCTGGCACATTCAGAACAGACACATGCATGTGCACACACACACACACACACACACACACACACACACACATACACACACACACACACACACACACACACACACACACACACACACACACACACACACACACACACACACACACACACAAGGTTAGGTTAAACTGTGATGGCTGTGTGCAACATTTGAGAGCTAGTCGACTCTTTTTCTCCCCGGAGCAACAACAGTGATATTATGGGAGGATTTCAGTGTCAAAATGCTATATGATTATGTATTGTATGAAGGCAGAGCTGCAGCCTTGAAAACTTTTTTTTATATTATCCTGAGAATCATAAAGGGACAGAATAAGTTACTCAGAGAGTCAGTGTGTGTGTGTGTGTGTGTGTGTGTGTGTGTGTGTGTGCGCACGTGTGTATTTATCACGCTGTAGGGCGTTGCTCACAGTCATTTTGAAGACTCACCTTCCATCTGGGGACAAACCCTGAGTCTCCAGAAGGTTAATCACTTATTTTTAGGTTATCATACTTGATTTTTTTGGTTCAGGTTGGAATAATACTCAGGTTGACATTAGGGTAAGCACTCAGTAGGGCAACACAATCCCCTACATCTATGAATGTTCACCTGTAGGTCAACGCCTGCCCTGTTGAATGTCGTCTGCCCTGGCCAAAGACCTTGGCAATTTCGGGACCCTGGAGACTCCCCCTGCGACCCATCAATCCCAACCTGCAGATGTTGTTGTTTACTGCATCACAAAACTCAGATGATGAAATCACCACGATCTTAGCGCTCTCATCCTCTGATTGGCCAGACTGGTCCTCATTTTCTAGGATCTGAGGAGAAGGAGAGGATACAGTGCTTTTGGTTTTCGTAGAGGTTTATCTGTCAGGCAGGATTTATCGTGTGCTCATAACAGCTGGACTGTGAACACTACACATACCTTCTCCAGTGGCCGGCTGTCTGTTCCCTTCAGTCCTGTCCTCCCCTCATCAGTGGAGGTGGTGAGGCCTGGTGGAAGTGAGGGGCGGTGCTTGGTACCAGTCAGCATGTCTGGAGCATGATCAGGCCCAGGGCCTAATCAAAATGAAGGGCACATGATGATAATATATATTCCCACACACCTGTTTTTCTGCATATTTTAAATGTGTGCATAAAAGACAGCCTGAATAAAAATGCAAGAATTTTTTTAAAAAAAGGACACGTAAAGATTTACAAAAATTATCAGCTGAGATATGTAGAAATGTTGCCATACCGATAAACAGAAATTGAACGAGACAGTGATGGAAACTGAATCTATAATTGTGTTGTCAGCATGATTCTGCAGCTTCTTCTCTTCTATT
The DNA here is from genome assembly GCF_021018895.1 of Seriola aureovittata. Lineage (NCBI taxonomy): Eukaryota > Metazoa > Chordata > Actinopteri > Carangiformes > Carangidae > Seriola > Seriola aureovittata. The sequence continues at coordinate 16,093,405 of NC_079371.1, forward strand.
TCCATCAGTGTTGATACAATGTGAGAGTACTTCACACCGCCCACTTGTCTCCATGTCTCACTCACCAGATAACCCAACATCCAAAAATAGTGCTGGATCAAACCACCACACAGAAGTAAAACATCATGAGGGACCTTTACTGACAGGAAAGTTAAAATTGCTGTTTGTTTGCCGTTGTCTCAGGATGCTCACATTAATGTAGATTAAGTTATTTTTTTCCTTTTGCCAAACCAAGATGTTAATGTGAATGTAACATCTTTCAAATGTTTCTCATGCTGTAACTTTGTTGTGGAAAAGTGACATAATCCAAATAAAATCTGGTGCAGTGTGTGTGTTTCAGCTCCTTCATCTGGCAGGGCAACAGTGTACTGTCAGCTACAATGTCTTTTTTGACCAAAACTTTAAAATTCTAAGCATAAAATACTGTCTTTCCAATTGCCATGACATTTGAATGGAAACACACCTACACAGATACATGCATGTGTGTGAATCCTCACCTTGCTCCGACAGACGAAGTTGCTGCAGCAACATGTTGAGCCAATAATTGGTCAGCCCGCTGCCGACTAGCATGGGGTCAGGGGTCACCTCAATTACCTTGGCAATCTCACAGGAATCGAGCCCCAGGAGCAGTCGGCGGGCTTCATAAAGACAGGAGATGTTCCTTTCCAGACCCTTCACCACCACTGACTGACAAATACACACCAACACAGAGTTGTACATCAGAATTCAACTCACAACAGCAGGGGAAAGTGGTTTTACATAAGAAATCAAAGTGAATATTCAAGAAATATTTCAGCAGACATTTCTTATTTAATCAAGTGCATATGAAATAAGCAATGACAAACTCTATAGTGTAGCTCTACATTGAGAATCAATTTTAAAAGATTGGACTGGTAGCTAACAAAACAACAAAATGACTACCTCTATTCAGATGGTGACTGAGACAATGAGAAAGCAGCAACGCTACGTGGGTAAAACTGTACCTTGCTGGTCTGCTTTACTTTGGGCTTGATACTAATGAAGACTCCCAGGTTTTGCATCATCTGAGCCAGTTTACAGGGATCTGCCTCTCCATCTTCACGCATGTCAAACATCAAGCACACAGGCAAACAGTCCTACACGTGCACACAACAGATGAAGAAAACTTTTGTTATTATATCAGCAACAAAACATGTTGTAGATCATACTGTAAATTATAGAAACACAAGGGCAGAGAAACAAGAGCAAAAAATACATCTTGACATGCAGGCAAACAGGAACACGTGCACCTGCAAACTCTCAACAACGTTCTTTATTATAATTCTGCCTAAACAAAAAGAACGCCCCACTGTACCATGAGCTGCTGCCGAGCCAGACACACGCCGTCAGGGCTGCCCTGGATGAGCAGCGAGGGAGGGCTCTGAGGAGCACTGAGGTCTGGTAAGATGATCTGGGTCTGGGTCTGGTGCATGACGCTCAGGAAGTGAGCTCCGTTCTGACCCAACAGGAACAGATGCTGCTGGGATGTCACATCCAGCTGGCTGCTCACTATACCTCCTGTGACCTCTGACCCCAGCAGCAGGTCCATTAGGATGCAAGTGGCCTTCTGTCAGGTGATGGTATGTACATACATAACATGATATACAGTATAGTAGGTACATTGTATTCAAATGTGCATCAACTGGATTCAGTTTCTCTCTAAAATGTTTGATGCTAACCTTGACAGCAGCTGCGTTGCCCTGCAGGCCCCAGACGGTGCAACAGCTTCCGTAAAAGGGGGGCTGAGCCTGAGGTTGGGCTGGCACGGCCCTGAAGTTCACACTGACCCCCAAAGTCTGCACTACCTGCTGGATGAGCGGGGAGCCTGCATCTGGTAGAGCCTGGGGGACCAGACTCACTGGGAGGTCAAAGGTCAAGGACAGCGGCTGCAGGTCCTAGCACAAGATCGTGCGGACAACAAAAGAAAGAGCATGAGATGGAGAAGAAACAGAGAGACAGAGGGGCGGGGCAAATGAAGAGATGTGAAAGACGAAGACAGGCAGAGGCTTTTTGACAAATATACCTGTCTTCTTTGTGTCAGTCATGCTATTAATCATTCTATTGATCTCTGTGTCTGACAGCAGTGAAGACTCTGAGTTTTGAGACAAATAAAAATATATATTGGGTTGTCTCTCCTCAGATTACATATTGACCACTTACTCTTATCTTCCTCCTAGCTTCCTCCACTCCCTCTATGGGACCAGCTATGGAGACCTGGTAGGAGTGGAAAAAATAAATGACATTTAAATGAAGTTGTTTTCAGTTTCTCCTCAAAGCAGCAGTCGGTGGCACATTAAAATGCCACTTCAGAGATGGTTACCTGATTGCTTTTATCTCCCGTAGCACTGTGGCGGTTGGAGTCAGGGAAATGGATGTGACAGGATGTTACCTCCATCACTTTTTTTATGTTTCCACCACCTTTCCCAATAACGTGGGAGTGCTCTGTGTAGGCCACGTCCATCTTTAGAGTCACCTTGTTCACCTGGATTTTATATAAACAGATTTGGTGTCATTTGTGCAGATTACAAGCTACTTTTACATTCAAACAAAGTGATTTCTGAAATAACTTATTTGCGGTGAACCAGTAAAAATGTTGTAAAGATGTACAAGTATGTCTGCATCTGTACATTACTGACTGTCCAGACAAATGGCACGACCCCTCACCCTGGTTTCCAGCACTTCTAGTATCTTCTTTTTGGCTTCCAAAACATTGTCTCTCTTCCCCTCCACCTTAACATGTGGATCTGGATGAAAATAAAAGCTCAGTTTAACTGTAAAGTCCCAAAGGGCTGATTTACTGTATTTAACAGCAAATGAATTCATTTGTGGGAAGAATAAAAGAGAAAAAAACAAACACTGATATGGCATGTGCCTGACATATCGAGGGTTTGCCACCTTTCTTTGACTTTGCTCCAATCTTCAGCTTGGATGGCCATTTCACCTGAGTGTTAGTTTCTCTCATCACCTGTGGAAGCACAAACAATAGGAGAGAGTGAGAAAGAAAAACGGAGCCGTCATTGTATGCAACAAAGATACGCACACACACACACACACACACACACACACACACACACACACACACACACAGTCGGGACACACACATCCAGACACAACAGATCTGCTCATCTAAGAATACAAAGCCTCATTTGCATTTCAAAGGCTGCAATCATCACCTCCATGAAACCAGTAATCACCGGATGCAGAGTATGGAACAAATGTGACGGATGCTCTCGCTGAACTCTAAGCTACATTTAACCAGGAGGCTTTCTGCTCTGATGATTACAGGTGGCTGTCACAGAGGAACCTAGCTGAAGTCTCTTTGTTATTTCATCATTTATGAATAAAATGTTTCCAAGTGTGGAGTTTTACTTACTCTCTCAAAAAACTCCTCGCCTGTCTCAGCATCGCCACGCTTCGGAGCTGAAAGACACAGCGCAAGCAAACAAGAAGATATAGATAAAGATAAACAGTGTGATTTGTCTCATTGTGCTGGTCAAAACACCATACTCTTCTGTTTACAGCACAATAACGTTCAACATCAAGCATATGTGCAGTAAACATTTAAATGTTTACTTGGCTGAAATTTGCTAAGGGACTGGAACAAGAGGTTGCCTGGAACATAAACAATTTTAAAAGGCCATCGCTCCACAGTGACATTTACAGGGTACGGGGGGAGCCCAGGAACGCCCTTACCCCCCTCATCACTATGGGTTACGCTGGCCAGAGCTGAGGAATGGGAAGAGAACAGTATGGGGTGGAGAGAGAAGGTGGTGGTTGGGTGGGGGGCAACCACAAATTAACCTAGAGACAGCTAATCACATCGATGGCATTTGCTGACGCAAAGACCTCCCACTTGACCAAAAAATGAAATAACAACTCCAGTAATCAACAAGCAATGTACAAAAAAAAACAAAAAAAACAAAGAGATCCTCAGCTCATCAGAGTGACATCTCAAGTGCAGTGTGACGGATACAGATACAATATTTACTGCCTGACAGAGGCTGCTCAAACAGCCACAATAGCACAGTCCCAGCTGCACACACATTAAAACGACCCACGGTTATCAGAGCTGAACCTGCTCGAGCGCTTTCCCATCAAGGGCCCATGTGAGGACAAACAGACAAACATCAGCCTCTATCTGCAGCAGTAGCACACTGTCAGAAAGAGTTTCCCCAGTAACACAGGGGAGGCATTTGTCATAAACCTGCCAAGCAGTGATAACTAACAGAGGCAGTTACCTCTGCTTCCCAGACAGGAATGATAATAGCTAAAAAGACTCCTGAATGCATAAGCTGTTACAGGTCATAAATCATGATGATACAGCAACAGGAGTTTAGTGGATGGCAGTTATACTGATGGTGACAACAAGGGAGCAGCCAGCTGCAGGCCAGGACAGACACACAGGGTCAGGTAGATAACAAGGGCTGTGAGGAGGAGAACACAGGGAGGCCTTCATTGGCGTAAGCAACAGAATAAGTTTCTGAAAAAAAACAGTGCCAGTGGAAAACCAAGGAGTTCAGGTGCATGTAATATAACATTCAACATCTCATCTCACTCACCATACAACATGTTCTCCAGCTTCTTCCTGTCAATCCTGAACCTCTCCTCCACCCACTCCGGGTCCAGACTCTGACCTCTTGCATTCTCCTGCACCGGCACAGAGCTTCCTCCTGCGTCCTCCTCTTCCTCGTCCTCTTTTTCCTCTCTGTCACATTGGGCCTCACTGGGCTCAGGCTTTGCCGCTGAGCCGGGTTCTACGCTAGTTTCCAAGTCAGGCTGCTGGGGTGCTACAGTGGCCAGGACCGGAGAGCTCTCCTCGGTGGTGGTGGTGGTGGCCATAGCAGGACTGAGCCCTCGTCAATGTTTGTGTGTGTGCGAGTAGTTTGTGTGCATGTGTGTGACCAAGGAGACCGGCAGGGAGAGAAAAAAGGGGGGAGAGGGGCAAGAAACACCCCCCTGTGCCTTTTCTTTAAATCCCCCGCCCCCTTCACTTAATTTAGTACACAAATCTGACTCTTTCTCTCTCCCTGCAAGCTGTTTGAAGCTTGAAGGATTTGCTGCTATGGCCTTGAATCGCCCAGAAGGAAAGTCACTTCTTTACTACAACACAGGCCATGTCTTCTCTATCTGAAGGGCTCCGGACAGACAAACAAAATCTAAAACTTCAACTGAGGCTCACTCAGCTCTGAACAAATCCTCTGTAATCCTCAGTTCAACGTCCACAGATTATGTGGCTAGATAGTCAAGGCCTATGATAAGACAAGATACACATCTCACCCACACACACACACACACACACACATCCTGCAAACCACCCTCACACCAGCACACACAGCTAACAAAATAAACGGGTCATCCAGTTGGGTTCCACTGCACGTCCATCCATGTTTGCTCTCCCTCCCCTTCCTCTGAATGAGACCTACAAGGGCTTGAGATTCCAGAGGTCGGGGTGAAGGGGAGTGGAGGGGTGTATCGCAGCAGTGAGTGTGTGTGCAGCATTTGTGTGGAGGGGGAGGTTGTAATAATAGTCCAAACAGAAGAATTACTCCGAACAGTGGTGGAAGATGAAGAAGTGCTCCGGTTCCATTACTTGAGTAAAAATACCAATACAACAATGTACAAATGCTCCACTACAAGTAAAAGTCCATTCAACAGTATTATCAGCAAAATGTACTTAAGGTAGTAAAAGTAGTTATTCTGCTGCTGAAAAACTGCCACTGTGACTGATACACTGAGGTAATATAAAGTACCTTATTAGATTTAATACCAATGCATCAATGTGCAAGTAGCATTTTACTGTAGTAGATGGTCGAGGGAGAGACTACATAATTAAGTCTAGTGGTTCCCAACCTAGAGGTCGCGCCCCGCCACAGGATCATAAGACTGTGATATTATTAATTGTGTAGGGGAAAAAAAACAGACAAAAGTTTAGGCACTTTTTGGTCTTCTCTCTTCTCTTTGCTTTTTTTATGAAATTTGACATCTGAAACATGACAAAGACAAACAGCCTTTTTGTAAGCCAATAAATGATCGGAACTGCTGGTTCCTGGTCACATTTAACAACATATTGTATTTTATTAACTTATCGTGTATTTTTTACATAAAATTTAAGTCTGTAATTGTAAATATAGCTGTCGGATAAAATTATAGTGGAGTAGAAATTTTAATATTTTCTGCAGAAATGTAGGTGAGTATATAACATAGCCTCCAGTGAAAACATTAGAACCTTTAAACTGCATTTAAGTGAAATACTTGAGTAAATGTACTTGATTATTTTCCACTGCTGCCTCCAATAACATTCAGCTCTATCACTATGTTTGCACCCACTGCCTAGAAACCCATTCCTTTGTGAACATGCTGGCAGTCGGAAAGTCATAAACTTTGAATAAAATGCAGAAAAGGGGCAATTGAGATTTCTGAAATTGCTTAGGAATTATTAAGTCCCCTCCCTGCTTTAAATTTCTCAAACTTGAAACCTTGAGTACAGGCTGAAACATGGATAAAAACAAACTGCTCAATTAGTCAAGTCTAGTGGGACCCAGTTTCCAGCTCAACTCGGTGTTTTCCATATTGCCCAGACAAATTTGGCCCCAGGCGACTCAGCAAACATTATTTGGCAGAGCAGAGATCTTGCTAACATTACAAATTACTGCAGGCTAGACTTATTTGCCCGAGGAGGATGGTAAGTGAAAGTCATGATGACTGTGTCACCATGGAAACTGGTCAAGAAGTGAATTATTCCAAGTTTAATCTAACTTCACAACGGCAAATCTCCTCCCTCCAGCCTCCTGTTTAGCCCCATCTGACTGGAAGAGTGCGTTTTTCCAGTAAGTGTCACGGCGTGCGTCACTGGTTGACCCGTGGGCAAAGCAGAGAAAAGCCAAGCTGTCCTGCAGAGTGACTGATGAGCTCTGGCTAGTTGACTAAGGCAACCCCTGGACCTATGAATGACAGATAGATTGATATATAGATAGATTTCACATACATCATTTTATCAGCATACACTCTCTTGGTGAAACCACAGTTTCCTTATTCACTCCACCTCCTCACTGCTCATTACACATTTACACTAAGACCTGAGCTGGCACTCTAATCCTGAGAAACCTTAACTAGATGTAACAAACATTCATGTGTTCTCAGAGAAACTGTGGATGAGAGACGTGCTACAGATGCAGAAGTCTAAGAATTAATGGCAGATTGGTGGTTAATTTTTCATTGGACTTTTAATTAAAGCATCACAAAGCCTAGTGGTCTTTATGCCTAATTCATGACTATGTAGAAAAAATTGAAAAATGAAATATTGCCTTCCTTCAGTGAGCTGAATCTCTACAAATTATTGATTTTAAGAATTGTGGAATTCAGTAAATATTCCTTCAGGTATTTATATTTTAGCATTTCTGCAACATGAAGCTGTCAAATCACATACAGTGCCTGAGATTTGAAATGGCTTTTTCAAAATGCAGTTTCCTTTTTATGCAGCCAGCATCTTTAATATGTGCCTGTGAGCCTATATTTAAAAGCAGGGTAGTGCTGTGGTGTAGAATTAAGACTCCATCTGTGAGTTGATAGGCTTACATTTACTTTTTTTTTTTTTTTGTGCCTTTTCTTCACATTCTTGATGCTATTTAAACACAGTTCTAAAGTTCACTGGGGCCTGAAGCCCTGTAGCACAAATCAGGAAAAAGTTTGGATTTTTGATATACTGAGGTCATGAGTAGAAAAACTCCCACCTCTCAACTGTTGGTTTGTATTTTCTGTATATTTTTACTTTTAATAGCCTTTCAGATGTGCATCTTGTTCCATTAATGTGATGTCATGTCTGACACTTTCTCATGGAAGACATGTCACATTATGACAAGCTGAAGTGTAAATAATAAAATTTATGATGGCTGAATATCATTCTACTGCATGCTGGCTCACTGTCACACTGGCCTGGCTTACTGGGACACTTGAATATAACAGAGCCATTGTTAATGTCAATGGTAGCGAAACACTTAACACTCGTTGGATGGACATTTTGTTTTCCTTTTTAAGAGCACTATAAATGTGTCACTCAACTATCATCCCCTTTGCACAAAGGAAATAAAAACAGTCTAATAAAGCCGAAATAGGCATTTAGACGTAACACATTCCAAGCCATGGTCATTGTCCAAGCTTTCTCCACAGTCCCAGACTTCAAATTGTGTGGGAAAAGTGTATTTATCGATTTACTTATCTTGGGGGGGCTAAAGGTCTTCAAATTTAAAATTTAAAAATATCTATTCTAAAATTACTTGAATCTGCTTGTATTACATCCACTGTGTGTTGAATGAATGGGATGAGGGAAAGACCCTTCTTTGATGGAATAATTCAAAAATTAATCAACAATAAAACTTAAATTCTAGTGTGTATGATATGCACACAGCATCTAATGGCACAACATACTGACCTCATACAAAGCTGAACAGTCTTCATATAATGGGCCAAGACATATCCAACAATGGAATTCAGGCCATATAAATAAATACCTTCACACAGCCTCAGATAAATACAAATATAAACCAACATAACAAAACCTCATCACTGGTCTGGTCTGTACCTGTGTATAGCTGTAGTTCCTCCACACGCCGCACGGTGGCGGTGTGATGTCGTAAACCACCTTCTCAAAACTTTCTCGGTTACGTCACCTCCGCCTCCGGTCCTCTTCCGACACAACTCGTGACAGATATTATTTAGTGCCAGCCCGCCTGTCTGTGTGCTGAAGTGAAACTACTACAGGAACAAGCTGCTGCGGTCGTTAATGGGCTCGGACGACCCGCCAAATGAATCTAAACATGGCTCCGCGGTCTAAACTATTTAGATAAAGCTGCTGTAAAAGACGAACCATGTGGAGAGTCCAGGGTTTTGTTGGAAGAGGTGAGAGAAATGTCATTGACAACAACACCGAGTATATAAAAACCAGTGTAGCTTCACGTTAGCTAGTGAAGTCCTCCGTCGGTGCAGCTGACCCCGTCAGTCGGTTTATTTTGGTCGAAGTTAGCTCCTGTTACGGACTCGCTGCCTCAACCTGTTTCTGGATCTTTCCATGTCACTGAAATTCCCACAGGCTTTAAGATTGACCTGTAATGCTGCTGTACACAGGAACATACATTACAGTGTCACAAGTTAACACACACAACGTTAGCCTGCATGAAACACCTGCTTCTATGTAGATTATTTCATGTCGTATACAGGATGCATGTCTGCTGGTCTTGAAAAGTTTCTAAAAGCATATGAATTTTAAAAATACATGTCTATAATGTTTACTGACTAAATGAATGGATTGTCAAAATACATGCATTTTTTCTTTTGAATGGACTAAATGAACTAAATTAAAAACTAAATTAAAAGCTCCATCCATTCTGCTGTTCATCTGGGTCCGTTAAATCATCAGGGATTGTTGTCTTATATAATTGGAAAGCACTAAAACTGCAATACAATAAGAAATAATTGTAGTTCATATTGTCTCAACTGGTTTTCCGTCATTCTTTAATACTTTGGCTGGTGTGATGGTGAAATGGGGTTTAAATTACATTGTATGTGGTATCATAAATGTCTCAAAGAAACCCTGGTATAGACACAAATATCACATATAATAATATTTGGCTGAGAAGAGAAATACCACGAAATTTCGCTTTGATATGATAGCAAGAATCACCAATATCAATATGGATACATATATTTTTTATTGTTAAAAACAGCTTTTCAGCAACATGTTAGGGAGGGAAATGTCATGATTTATGAAATGAATGCATTTTTAATAGACTACATCTGAATATATCATAATTACCTCCAAATAATTTGCCAAACATTTCTTTTACTATTCTGTTAATTACGTAATCACATGTATGTTCAAACAAAAGATAGTTTTAACAGTAAATAACAAATGTTCATTACGTGACTTCTCTGATCTAAAGAGGTCATTACTGCACACAACTGCAGCAGAGATGCAAATACTGCAGCACTAAAAAGAGTGTTCTTTTCAGGCAATGTCAGCGTACACAAGTAAACAAGTCCAATCACATTAGCTGGGCTCTTACTATCTCTGTAAAATGCATTTTCACATGGAAAAAATATCCTCTGCTTCAGTGTTGATTATGTAAAATTTCAGGACTCTGATACTGTAGAAGTGCCGCTACACATGCTCTGCTACTTTACTTTACGCGTCCCATAATCTACAAGAAATTAACTGATTTGTAGTTGTAAATTCATAGTTTTCAAGTTTACTGAAAAGGATTTTGTAATTTTTTTGTTACTATGAGCAGATTAACTGGATTAACTTCAAATTAATTAATTGAAAAAATGTGAAATTTGTCAAGCATACAATTCAACATAAAACATTTCAGTAATAAATGAATAATTAGTTAATATTTACTCAGTTTTCTTGACAAAAGTCTTTTGGAATTTGAGGGCTGCTTATAATCCAAGAAACTAACTAAACTGAAAGACCTGTCTCAGGTGATGTTTTTCTTATACTTAGTTCTCTCCAGGAAATTTCTTAGAAATTGTGGAGCATGTTTTGGATGTCAGGTAGTTCTGAGAAGGTTCAGCCTCCTGTCTCTCCTTGAAATTTGATCAGTCTCATTTCTGTTGTTTTTGTCCTCCCACCACTTCTCAGTACTTCATCGTTGCCATGGCAGCACCCCCCTGCGACTACCCCAGAACCACCACGTGGAGGACGAGGTCATCAGCAGCTCATCTATCCTCTCCACCTCACGACACTCTTCTGACAGCAGGTAACTTCCACCTCCTTCCTTTGTTTTTCACTGCCCTGACTGACAACACGAGGCTAGAAAAAAAGGAGAAACAGAAAAGAAAAGCCTTGAGCATCTCGCTTTGATCTCTCTACTTCTTTGCCTTCAAACCACCAGCCATATTATCAGCTAATGAAAAGACAACCTTTGAATCAAGGTCAGACCTCAGAGGTTGTCCTCATCCCAACCCGTTTTTGTTCCTTTACCCCTTCTTTGAACCCATGCTCTCCTCGTAGCACCCTCGCTGCCACACTTTCAGCTGGTTGCATCATCCAGCAGCATCTGTTGTGTGTGTCAACAGGGTTAGTCGAGGGAACAGAAACAAAGCCATCTGCTTTGAACAGTATTTCTATGATGCCTTAATACAACAGACTGTAAATGGAGACAGACATGTCATTGTGAGATTGTGTTATTTTTCTCTCAGCTCTCAGAAGGAGCAGGATGGAGAGAGAAGGAAGAAACAAAGGACCTTTCAATTTGGCTACGCTGAGCTTCCACATTACACAGTACTGGATGCTGTGGGATGGGTATGTCTGTTGTTGCATCTTTCGAATGTATATATACATTCATATACATACACAGCCCAAACACCTCACATATTAACTGGTATGTCCAGCATGACATTTTCAATGGCGTCAGTTCATCACAAACTATTGTAAGAAAGATGTCAGGAGGCTACTCTCTTGTAACTGTCTGGACTGATTAGAAAAATTGTGTGTGATGGACTGGACTATGGAACAAATATCAGCCAGGTATTTTCACATTTCACAAAAATATTAGTTAATGCTCATAAAATGATGTACAATATCTTGTTTACAAGAGCATAGGTAACATAAAGAAAAATGTTATCTGAAATCACCCCTCCACCCCTCTACAGATACATTACACATTACCCAAAGGTCTTTAATGTTGGGATAATTATAGAAGAGACTGTGAGTAAGAGGATCTTGTGAAACTCTAAAAATCTATCTTTTATTAAGAAGCTTACAGTGCCAAGCTGCAGAGTATTGATCAACTCATTAAGCCACTGTTTAACTGTAGTTTTTTTTTCTATCTGATTAAGCTGTAAGAGAGGAGCTGTTGTTGTGCCTTTAATTATTTTAATTGTGTGTTAATTCCCAAAACAAAATCCTCCATAGAACACTCAAAACAGAATGCATAAAATGGGTCTCATATTATTATCTGTATGTTTGTCCATTATGTCTTATATCTTAGCATCTGTCTTCTATGTTACCTTATATGTATTTTTTATGGCCTGTTACACTATTTCACCAATTTTAAAACCAATTATAAAATTGTAAATTCAGAGATACTCAAAACTGTTGATATGGGGTTTGGTTTGTATCACAACATTATATTGTTCTCTGTTTCATACAACCACTCGTTTGCCACCCACATTTACAATCTGTTGTTTGTGTGTAAACACTCAAACCGATGACATACATATATTGGTACTCGTGGTACCGCTGCACATCCTTATTGCCATGACCTCACAATGACATTGATGTTTCTCCAAAGGGTGCAGCAGCAGTTCTGTTTATGCAGATCTGCAAAAGGATCCGCTCTAAGTTCTCCTCAGGCACAGAGCCCAGTCCGACCCCTGGATCTCTGACAGCCCCCTCCTTGCTACACAAGTGTGGCTACCACATCCTTCTGGAGAACTGTGAGTCCGTATGCCATCACTATTACTAAGCAATAAACCCACTGATTTTTCACCTTTTTCATAGCAACTTATGAAATGCATTCCCAAAATAGTTTTTTCAAAACTGACTGGAATCCTGACTCTTTTGTTGCTTCTCTCTGGGTTGTACAGTATCCAGGCATGACGTCCTGCCCAGAGGAAGGACTGTGTTGTGCCTGCAGGGGGTGCCAGAGAGACAGAACCACGATCAAACGGCAGCTCAGACCAGCAGCAGTAGCACAGGTGATGCCAGTCTTCACAGCAGCAGTGAGCATCTGAATACTGACAGCTCAATCTCTGACCACCAGAGGGCACTCCTGAACCAGGATTCACCTATACCCGGTTTGTTCTGTTCTCTATGTTAATCATTGATGAAAGATTTTTTAAATGTAGTTTTTTCTTTTTTTTTACTTTGTTAACCAAATGTTTGTGGGAGCAGCAAAATAATACGTTTTTCTTTCCAGACTCAGAGGAATCACCTCTGTCAGCATCCCATCCTCTGCAGAATGACGCAAACCAAGACAACACTGAGACAAAAGACGCTAATGACAAGGTGAGAGTCTACTTCCTTTAGTTTGTGTGAAGTTTATTTTAAAGAATGTTTTTCTTTATTCTTGCAAAGGATTGACTGACTTGTCACCTAATCTTTACTGTTGTTTTTTTATGCTCTCTGTGTTTTCAGGACATATTGTCTGATGAGGAGAGGCTGGCAGGAGTAACACTGAACCTCAGACATGTGGGAGACAACAGCATCCCTGTTATCCTCAACATCATTGGTAAGGATTTATTGACAAACCAGATAATTTACACACTTCGATTTCTACTCAAGACTCAAATATCCTATATTCTCACTTGCTACTCTGCAGTTTTTTTCAGAATATATTTGTGTTTATATTTGTCTGCCCATAGTTACTATCATCATCCGTCTGTTTATGGCAGGTGTAGAAAGTGTCAAGAGCGAGAACTACGAGCAAGCTTTTACCTGTTTTCAAGCTGCAGCTGAGCAGGGTTACAACAAAGCCCAGTTTAATGTGGGTGTGTGCTATGAGAAAGGCAGAGGAGTCAGCAAGGACAGAGAGAAGGTGAGCATCCAGACAGCACATGAGTTCTTCATCATTCTGAAAATCATATTTAGTCTTCTCCTATATAAGAAATCAGTCATGTGATGATGTTTTCTATTCCAGGCTCTGAATTACTACTGGCAGGCTGCGGTCGGCGGTCACACTCAAGCTCAGTACCGTTATGCAAAGCTGCTCCTGACCAGCAGGGGGCATCAGAGTTTAGAGGAGCTGAAAACAGCCATTGACCTGCTGGAACGGGCCGCTGCAGCTGGACTCACCAAGGTAGATGTCATGACAAAATTTAGTTTCAAATTTAGTACAAGTTTACCCTCACAGAACTGTATATTCTAAATCCCTCAAAAAATGCATATTACCATTTTCCTGCACTGTTACTTACAACATTACTTACTACATCATTTTCCAGCAGTAATTTACCATGGTAGTCTTATCTTGTTGCTGTGCTGTAAGTTATTTTAGTCATTTCCAGCAGTTTCTAATGTAACTGCAAATTTTTTCTCAACTTAATTTGGAGAGAAAATGTTTAAATCAGAGAACCACAGAGCGAAACTAAGATGTCTCTTGCTGTCTTGTCTGAACAGGACTTTCAGAACATAGATTATTATGCTACTCTCCATGGAATATTTTCAGATCTTTAGCACTTTCATGCAACATTGCTCAATACAATTATTAGCTTCTTAATCAGTGTGTTACATAACCAGTAAGACAGGTCCTGGGACTTCTGGGAATCTCTGTTACTTAGATTAAATGAATGTGAGATAACACATGAAAATACAAGAACTGAAAATGTAAAAGAAAAAAAAATGTGATGACTCAAATTACATTGTAATTGTGCTGATAAACAATCCTGCCATTAGCCACGCTGGGGTTGCTACATGTGTAAGTAAGGAATCCTAAGGAATAAGCAAATGTTCGCGTGCCTTTTATAGAACTAAAACCACCCCTCCCCTTTTTTATTGATCTCCCTCCTCAGGCTCAGGTCTGCCTTGCATCGGTCTTCTCTCAGGAGCCGGTGAGAGACGGGAGCAAGTCTGTCAAGTACCTGAAGATGGCAGCAGAGGGCGGGGTGAGTTCCCTTCTAGATGCTTCCAGAGTTTTATCAATGGCTTTACCTCTGAGACTTCATCCCTGCTTCCAAATGTAATATATCAGTCACTTTGCATATGGAAGCTTTTTGATATTCACAGCTTATTTAGCTTAGAGGCTCTCCTTCTTTCTGCAGTTGTGTTAAAGTGATACTATCAGTTACTATGTACTCCCACTTTAGAGCTACAGCTCTAAAGTTGAGTCACACAGAGCTAGTGTGAGTGGTTTAGTAGTGGCATCTTCACTCCTCTGCCCATACTACTGTGTCTGTATAAGTTCCTGGTGTCAGCTTGTAATGTGCAATATTACGTTTCCTGTTTATCTCTGCACAATCCTCACAAGTCAAGTCCTTGTTCATTTAGAGGATTGTTGTTCTTCAAGATTGTTTGTTTTTGTGCTCAGGATGACACCGCTCTGCTGTTCCTGGGTCAGTGTTACGAGAACGGTTTCGGGGTGCAGCAGAACCTGAGAACGGCGTTTGAGTTCTACAAACAAGCCGCTCACACAGGAAACAAGCAGGTTCAGAGCTTACTGACACCTTCTAATGACACAGACAGAAAGGGTAGGCACACACACTCTATTAGACAAATAGGCATTTGTATTAGTCCCTGCCTTTTAAGCATTTATTACTGGTGACACTGCGTGGGATAAGCTTTTAATGAGCCAAGACAGCAGTGATAATATCTGTGAGAATGAGAAAGTGATTCTTCGCCTGTCCCACTCTCCTCTTCAGCAGAAGATGCG
Source organism: Seriola aureovittata (assembly GCF_021018895.1). Classification (NCBI taxonomy): domain Eukaryota; kingdom Metazoa; phylum Chordata; class Actinopteri; order Carangiformes; family Carangidae; genus Seriola; species Seriola aureovittata. The sequence goes on from NC_079371.1 coordinate 16,108,785, forward strand.
GTGTTGCGCTCCATCCGTTCAGCTCCCTGTTTCTCTGTAGCCAGCCGTTTGCTCCAGCAGCCGCTCTCCCCTCTGGCCAGTTGTGTCCCTGCGTCCACCAGTCACCCCACCACCCTTCCCCTCCTGCCGCACTCCTGGAGCACTGGGAGCCTGTGTGCCCCCCCGGTGCTGTCGTCCACGCCACTTCACCTCCATCCCCACAGCACAGAGGGGGGAACCTGCCAATGGACTGTGGGGATTGGATAGTTATCCTGAGTCACCAAAGGCCAAAATGAGGAATGTATTTCACAGTGACTGATTTTTTTTACCAGAGAAGGTCAAAGTGTGTTAGGTTTGTACATATTGTGAAGCCTGAATAGAGTGAATCGGTTTTATACTTGGTCAAGTATGTTGATATATTGTGATTTTTTTTTATAATAAGTCTGAAAGAGCTGTGGATACAGGGTCTGACAATATTGTGTACAGAATGAGGTATGGAGTCTTTTCTATTATATATTTCTGTGTTTTCTTATAAGCTTCCCTGTAATATAAAATATGCTATGGGTCAGAAAATGATCTAGGTGCCTTTGAGTGGGTTGAGAATCTCAGGTGGTTACTGGTTTCTCTTTCCTCTGATGTGGGATTAATCATATAAAAAATGTTGATCATAATTTTGTTTCCTGTAAAATGTATTGCTGAGTTTACACCACTGAAACAGTATCATATTTATCCTCCAATAATACAATTGCTTAGGTATAATGGTTCAGTGCTGTCTGTAATTGTAAAAGGTATAAATGAGGGACTACAGTTGGGGAGAAAAGGAAGTGTGAACCATACAACTACCAGAGTGAATTATGATGCACTGTGAGGAAGATGTTCTGTGTGACTGTTAAACAAAAAAAATAAATATCCTAAAAAGCTATTTTATAGATGTCTGGTTACTTTTAAAAAGGCAGAACTAAAGTATAGTCTGGACTTGTATCTATGGAAATAACTTTACAGTTTTAGGGTCACTTCGAATCAATCCTCATGCAGTATTTATCTAAAGAGAACCACACCTGCCTGTGTTTCAGAGACAGACATGTGCAGCACTGTAAACCATTCATATTTCTCCAGACCACCGAATGACGTAAGACTCCGATGATGTGTGATTTCATTACCTGGGTTGCAAAATAACACCGGTAGATTTATTATGGTTGCGTCTCCTCCGTGCGCCGAGCGTCCTGCGTCCGCGGCTCTGATTGGCCAGCTGGGTGGAGAGCTCCACAGCGCCGCGCCGCTCCGGGATCCTCTGGCGCAGAGAGAAAGCGCAGCTTGGCCGCCAGCGAGCACCGAGCACCGGCTGGGAGGGCAGATGATGTTGTGATGTGATCCAATACGGGCGGCCGGCTGCAGCTACGGGCGGACTGGCTCTTATAAGCGGCTGTCGACCTCGGCCCCTGCTCACTAGTGTGCGTCTGTGTATGTGTGTGTGAGTGTGTGTGTGTGCGTGCGTGCGTGTGTGTCGTCGTGGGAGCGGAGGCGCAGAAGCCCGGAGGCTGACCGAAGCGGTGAGTGGATGTAAATAGATGCTCTCGTTGGGATGCGCTCCCCTCCCTGTGCGGCGGCGGTGGTGACGGGGCTGGAGGGAGATGGACAGGATGCTGAAGATTTACGGCTTCTGTTCACTTATCGACAGCTTCGCTTCTGCAATGTTGGCAACTCCACCTATGCATAGGCCTACTCGGCGTTATGGTAGATGTAAAGATGATCTAACGCTGTTTCAGATATATCAGGGTCAGACATTTGAGGGACTTTATTAAGGAGGCAGCAAGAATCGAGGGACTAGGATACTCCACCCATGACATCATCGACTTTTTCAAGTTCATTTTCTCCCCTGCCCGTGCTTTCATCTGTTGCATTTCATTTCTAAAGCAGCGGCTGCTGCTCAGAGTTGCTATTACAGTGAGTATAGCTGATAAATGACTGTTTCCTCTGACAGGCCAAGATCTCTGTCAGTACCTGGAAATGATCTGATGATGAATTCATGAAGCATAGATTATTGGTGTGAAGTGATAAGAATTTGATCTTTCTTTTTAGGTGACCTTCACTCGGGTCTGTAAACAAGGTGAGCAGACAGTATAAACAGCTAGAGCAGATATGGATCCTGTTTTGCTTCAAAAATAGACAAGGAACAGTTTTGTCTGTCAACAAGTCTGCTCCTGTATTATCATGCAAGTAAATCTGCAGGAGGCCAATGCTTGTTTTCTCTCTTACATCACTATGATTTTCAATTTAATTGCAAGCTGGCAGTACAGCACACACACACAGGGAAGATCAGCAGCAGGAGCAGAGAGGTTTTAATGAAGCATTATTGTTTTATTAGTATACATGTTGCTGCTGTCCTGTGGCCAGCTGCTAAAATCTCCTGCATCTCATGAATGACCTCTGCTGTTCCAGAGCACAACAGATTTATTGAGGACAACAGTTTAACCGCCTCTGAGTGGTGACTGTCCTGCAAACTGCTGTGTCATTCTCCTTGCTTTCTCCCTCTAATGACCAGCCTTTCTCCTCCCCACTCTCCTCGCATCCTCTCTTCGCCCCACTTTGTTTAACTAATGGAGCCCTGGCTGAATCGTCAGGGTGGTGGAGGTGGTGGTGGGGTGGGGGGGGTGGGGGGGGGGGGGTGTAAGAAAAGGCCGCTATCTCTGCCCAGATGATCCAGTTTCTCCACAACTCAGATATCATTTTAAAAAGAATTGGAAGAAAAAGACAATGGAGAGTTGAAATACTGTTTGCTTATTACTTCTTGTCAGTTTTTGGGGTTGTGTCACGATGTGTAATTCGTCCTCTGAGTCATGCGACATATTTGCTGTGATTTTCAGCTTCAGTGGCTCAAGGCACAATTTGTAGCCGTCTGGTGTAACGCTTATGTGTCCCAAATGTCAGTTTTTCAGGCTTGTAGCTTTGTTTCAATGTCATTTTGACATCATCAGAGTCTTAAAGTGAAAATTTATTTGAGCCTGCAGAGGAATATAGTCCATCAATTAAATAGAAAATTTATATAAAAACAACTGTAGTGATAAGCATTGCTGATTGAGGATGGCTGATATTCTGTGTGCAGGTAGTTTGTACCTGTTGACACTGTGTTTGTGTCTGAGTCAAAGGCCTGGAGTGCAAGTGCAGATTCAGCACAAACAGGTTGTTGTGGTTGTCTGGCTCTGTGACAGAGGGACAACACAACAACCACCCAGGGAGAGGAGAGCGGATAGGGGCCCCGCATGAGCAAAGTGCACTGCCCAGGGATTCTGCTCTCTCCAAAAATCCTGCCTCTGTCTTTTCCCAAGATCTTATCGTGCTTTAAAATCTGCCGCGTTTGTGTTTTCCATGTTTCTGAGAAAAGGCGCTGATGATGATTGCAGCATTGTTTGAGGTGTGTATGCGTGTATGTGTGTGTATCTTATTGGGTGAAAGGATGTTTATACATTAGGCTTGCGTGCCTGGGCATGTTTTTCTACCTGTATTTGTTGTTTGCCAGCTTTCCACAGGGTCGTTGCCTAATTAAATCAGTTGAAAACAGGAAAAAGAAAAAAGAATTGACAGTGATGTAACCCATACATGTGGCATGTCTTAAGATCATAATGATTCTCTGTCACTCTCTTTGTTGCTATTCACAAAGCTGATCCACCCAGAGATAAAAGAGACACGGCTAGCCAGTTAGCAGGAGCTGGCTGCCACTTTTCCTCCCCAAAGACCAGGCCTATACTGCTCAGCCCCAGCTTTGAATGTCACTCCTGGGATGAATACATCGAGGCTCTGACTCACAACTAATATCATGCAAATGCAACCTGGCTTTATGACTTTGATGCAGTGTTTTTTGACACTTCAACAGTGACACCTTATGTGTAAAAACAAAAATAGGACAAGAACCCAGAAAAGGATCTGCACATTAGTGCATCGATAAAAGCCTCTGAGACTGCAAGATGTTTTATCAGCTTTATTTGTAGTTGTAAAATCAGAGAAAAGTAAATGAGCAGTTATACTGAGCAAACAACAAAACAAAAAAACAACACTGTATGAAATTATATTTCAATTAGTAGTGTAGTAATTTTAGGACAGCATGTAAGCATAGCTTTGAAAAATATACTAACCCAGTGACCAACTATTAGCCAGCTACAGAGATAAGTGGGCGTAAAAGAAGCTTACAACCACAAGGAGAAAGAGTACTCTGACTGAGTCAGCTGAAATAGGAAGTGAGGACCGTGATCAATGAATTTTCAGCTCAGCACCTAAGTGCACACCCAGGTTACAAGTCTTAAAAAAGAAATTTAAATTATGTTTTTCATAAATGTTGGTTTGTGTTCTGTGTTTATGCAAAAAATAATGATAATTATGGTCCATATATTATATATATATATTTTTTTTTAACTCTCAAGTATTTGCATCAGAATATCAATCAATTCTAAAATGTGCAGCACATTTAAGTGATTTCTGACGTGGTGTCTCTTCTCCCATCAGCTCCATCACAGCAGTGTATTCCCAGTCAGCCATGACCTCAGTGCAAACTCCTCCCCTCTCCCGCTCTGGCTCCTCCCCCTCAAATGTGGGTCTGGCCAATCGCAGCGGGCCCTCCTCCACCCCGCCCACCTCCCTCAGCCTTCGTTCGTCATACAACCAGCTGCTTGGGCGCGATGTCATCAAGGAGTCCATGGAAACCGGAAGTTCTGCCACTTTGCCAAAGAGCCGTCAGCGGTACACAATGACCAGTGTGCGGAGCGTCATGGGGATAAGTGACAACTATGCTTTGTCATCTAAAAACCAACCTGTGACCCGAGGTAGAGGCCTCCCCACCAAGTCCTCCTCAAGTTCAGCCCTCTACTCCTCCTCTTCCTCCTCCTCGCTGTTCAATGCGACCAACCCCAAACTGGCCAAGAATGGGGCCAACATGCAGAGACGAGCTGAGAGCCAGCAGCTGGAGCTGAGTAGGGCCAATACAGAGGGCAAAATACACAACGATCTCATCAATAACCCCACTTCTGACTGGCTAGAATTTGGGAAAGACAACTCACAGCAGCCCCTCTTCCGCAGAAGGACCAAGAGCTTCTTGGAGTATCATGGGAAGGGCTGGGATCTAGATTTCAACTGGGGAAAGAAGGAGGACAAGGAGGAGAAGAAGCAGCAGCCTTCTCCAGAGAAGGAGCAGGCTAGCCCTGCCAAGGAGAGGGAGAGCCAGAAGGAGGAAAAACCCAACAGCAAGCAGACCTGTCAGGAAGAGAAGGAAGAGGTGGAGCCAGTGGTGGAGGAGGAGGAGGGGGAGGAAGAGGAAGATGACCCCACACCCACGCCAAGACAGCCTCTGCTGCCAGTGGTGGTGGAAGCCCCACTTTCCTCCACTTCCTCTTCTTCCACCAACAGTCCAGAGTGGGTCCCAGACAACCACGGCCAGCTACAGAACCAGGCTCCAGCCCAGGTCAGGGAAGAGCTCTGTGTCCAGGTTCAGGCTAGTCCACGAAGTCCTGCGAAGCCCCCTCGCAGCTCCCAGCCCCGGGTGATCAAGGTGGAGCTGCACCCCAACAATGAGAACCAATTTCTGCAACAGTACCCACCTTCCTCTCCCAGACAGGCCCGGGCTGCAGAGAGGAACACACCTACCCGAACCCGAGCTCCCCCGACCCTACCAGATCCTGAAACAGAGACTGGGCTCCCTAAAGTAGGTTTAAGAATGGACCTGACACCTGACACTCCATCAGAGGATGAAGACTCCAGCTGGACTACGCTGTCCCAGGAGACGCCGTCTCCTCAGACTCCACAAGAGACAGGTTCGATATGTGTGTGTTTGTCCTTTCATCTGATCTTTCTTTTAAAAAGATTAGCATATCTGTGTCAGCCTTTAATCATGTTTTTATTACACCCTCCTTTCATTCCCTCTTTCTCTCCCTCCCTCTTTCTACCTCCTACAGACTGTCTGATCTGGAAATTTACCAAAAGCCTCTTCTTAAGCAAGCAAGTCACTCCAGTAATACTGCTGGAACCTTTAAGGCCCCTGTGAGCCCCCTTATGGCGCAGAGTGATTAGGATGGACAGAAGGATAGGATACTGCAGAGAGCAGGGTGTGAAAAAAGGAAGGAAAAAGGAAAGAGAAAAAAGCAGGGCTGCGTTTAGTAAGCGATGATTGCCAAAGATGTATGAAAAAGCAATAGTCAGAGAATATGTGGGTATTGAAAGATATATTAGAAAGCAGAGAGGGAAAAATACAACCAGCAGGGAGAGGAAGAGGGAGAGGCTGTTGCCCATTGGATCTTACTACAGGGGATGAGCCCCAGAGTTGCTATGACAACAGAAACTAAGTAGGGACAGACTGACCATCTCAGAAATTTACCCTGTTCAACCCTGTCTGTCCGTCTGTGTGTGTGTGTGTGTGTGTGTGTGTGTGTGTGTGTGTGTGTGTGTGTGTGTGTGTGTGCGCGTGTGAGTGTGAGCCTTTTGTATGTGCATATGTTGGGTGTGCATATGTCATAGTCTAATGTGTTTTTGCAGAGCCCGCCTGTGTGCAGCCATACATATGTATGTGTTTGTGTGATGCATTCATGTGCAATATGTGTTTATGTATCGCTGTCATCCATCAGCAGATATATGGAGTGAGGGGGACCTACCTCCAGGCTGGCGGGAGATCTCAGATTCATCAGAGGTCTATTTCTGGCATGTCCCCACTGGCACCACACAGTACCACCGACCTGTTGCCTCCGGCAACCAACACACATCTCCCAACAATGAGCCAGACACTGAGCGTGACCCACAACAGCAATCACAGGACTCCCTCAAGCCACTCAATGAGGTCAGAACAAATGATCTAACACGCCTTGTGGTCTAACATATTTATATTTAACTCGCCCTTATATTTTACAAGGCCATATATTCAGGTTCGACCAGTGTAAGTTTTTTCTTTTTAAATTAAAGCTAAAGATTGTTTAATGTCAACATATTCAATCCCCAGAGAGAAAAACGCTGAATATTAATGATAATAGCACTACATGTTTAAAGGTTACGTGATCTTTTATTCAAAGCTAAATGTTCAGTGTGGTGTAAGAGATTATTATTCCTGCACATCCCCGCACATCCCTGTGAGGAAACACACTTTTGTGCAGGTAATTTCGTATGTAAAACATATCTGAGGAAAGGAAAACATAATTTAATTTCTTTCAGATCAGCGTGACACATTATTGGTGAAAAAGTTGAAGCTTATATCTACAAGTTATGCTATCCTCATAAACTGGTTGGCAGTGAGGTGTCTCTAGCAAACCTGCTTCCACTCCTCTGTAACATTTAAACCATTGGACTCGTCATGGATGCCCGTTATAAAAGAAAGAATTTGCTAAAACTTTTATTTATAAAAACTAGGCATTAAAATCAGGTCTTAATGTTGAAAATACTAGCTGGACAAAACACTCCTAACTCAAGGTCCACTTACTAGTTTTTTGTGGGGTTTTAACCACATCTAACGGTCTCAGTGAGCCATTCATGAAACCTTAGCAAACTCGGTCTGCTGATGAAATGTGACTGAAAGCTGAAATTGAGTTAAGATTGTTTTTGTGACATATTTATTTATTTATTTAGTATTTTTCAAAAACCATTATGTGAAGAATTTGTGACAAAGGTTGATGCTTTAACTGGTACAAATGCAATCTTGTCCAGTATATTAGAAAGCTGTTGGTGAGCAGTGATGCACACACCATCCTCACCACCTGTCTGTCTCTCTGTCTGTCTCGGCTTCTCTAGTGCTGCATCGCTCTCTGTCTCTCTATCTTTACCCCTCTCTCTCTCTCTCTCTCCCACAGCGCCCCAGCAGTCTGATATCTGACAGCTCGGTGGAGCCCGTCCCCTCCCCCTCTGGCTCCTCCCCCTCCCCCTCCTCCACCCCCTCAAATGATGTCACCTCTTCTGGACCAAATCTCACCACCACCACCTGCATAGCCAACGTAAGACATGGACACATTTATTTGTCTCATTTTTAATTATATATATTTTAAATTTTCATTACTTAATTTTGGTCTGACATGGAACGTTATTTATTGTTATTTACTGTTTATTTCATCCTTTATTGTTATGTTGAGTTTTTTTTTTTTACCATCATCACTACAAAGTCTGTCATTCAGAGTCCAGCTTTTGTGTCTAAATTACACATCACAGTCATTTTTATCAGCTTTGGTTCATCTGAGTAACACCAGGCATAGACCTGTTTTAATTCTGCATTTTTCCCCCCAAAGCTTGATGGTGTTATCGATTAATCTCTGCTGTCACTTATTAAACTGCAATGAGAACATGGTAATATCTGTCCATGCCAGTCTGAAGTGCATATTCAACAAAGATGAATATCTCTCATATTAAGTTGAAATGAGTATTCTCCTCTTCAGCTATTAAAAAGCAAATCAAATCAAATCAATATCAGAATCTGACAACTTTTCATCTGCCACTAATGTCTGTTTCTCAGCATCTATCTCTCTGTCTGTCTATTTTGCTCTAGGAGCTGAAGGACTATCCAGTCTATCCAGATCCCAGTCTGAAGGCGTTTGAAGGGGCTACCCTCCGCTATGCTTCGCTTAAACTCAAGTAATAAACACTGACATACTCTACAGTATCATTTCTAGTTTTTCCACTAGCTTTGTGCACCAAGGTCTGAGCCATGATGCTTTTTCATGTGCTAGTTTTATGATATATAACTATGCTGTGACTATTTGTTGTATCTGATGTTTCCCTGCAGCCCTCCAGCCCAGTTAGAGACAGTGGACCTCAACAATACTTTCCCCAATCCAGAGGCAATGGTAAGATCATAAAACCAACATACACCCATCAGCCACAACATTAAAACAGGTAACTGGTTCTGAATCATCAGTAATGTCATTTAAAACTTATTTCAGTTATTTTCAATGGCTTCATGACTTGACTAGGTCAAAAAATAAACCAACATTTGTGTCTGAAATAACTTTGTGACAAATCATCTGCCGGGACTTTCTACCAGACAAAGTCATAAATATTCAGTGCTAATGATTGTACTTTTCCTAATTTATATTGAAACAGGCAGGCACCTTTTTCAGACTGTTTCACGATAATTTGTTTTGCTCACAATGTGTGTGGTGACCAGTCAGGACAAAGTTATAGGAAATTACAAGATTACAGGCAAAGGCCCAAAGCCATATGTCTGTGAGGATTCAAATATTATCACTTCAGTAACCGGCAGACTTTCACCATATGGGTGGTTTTCCAACTTCTGAATTCAAGTACTTCTCAGATACAATTAGACTCTATTAGTAACATGGTGTAACCAGCTATTAATGACAACATTTGGCACCATTCACAACATTTGATGAGCACATATTCCTCTGACCTTCAAATCATGAATTTGTCAATGAAGGGAAGTCACCAGGCTTTGTTTGCTACGACATGATGAACCTGCTCAGTGGCATCATTTCCTTCTTCTCTCTCTCTTTCTCTGTTTGTTGCAGTGCCACTCAGTGGTCATTGTGTGAACTACATTGTGGGTGAATGCCTTTACAGGCAAACTCGCTTTTGCTACCCCCATGTGGATGGATAGGATGTAGAAATGCTCAACCAGAGATTCACAGGGAAAGTAGAAGTGGGAAAGATGTTGGAATATCAAAAATGTAAAAAAAAAAAAAAAGAAAAAAAAAAAAGAATGGCAGTGGCACCAAAAGAAAAAAAAGTGTAATTAATTCAACATTAAAAGATCAACTGTTGCATGTCCACATTCATAAATTTAGCTGTAAGAAGGCAGAATATAAAGACAAATGTTGCATAGATGCCAAAACTACAAGTAGGTGTCCAACATACGTCCTTCCTGCTTAGTTAGGATTTTATCATAGATGGGGGAAAAAATCACACAGGACAGAAAATGAGACTTAGAGGTTCTTTAATATTAAAATTCAATTGAAAGAAAGCTTGAGATTTTCCACAGCCCCAGAGGAACCCAGAAACACAAGGGAGAGGTAGGTGTGGGAATTCAGAGAGAATCTCAGCATGTGTGAAAGTGTGAAGAAACCAAGAGAGAATATTACAGTCAATGGAAGAGAGGGAGAGGGAGAGAGAGATGGTGATGGTGATGAAGATGAAGATGAGTGATTGTGTGTGTATGTGCTGAAATGCACACTGTTGCAGAGCTTGAAGAATTTGTCCTGAGGTTTTCCTCAGCAGAGAAGACTTCCTTGTTGTGGTAGAGAGAGAGAAAGAGGGAGAGAGGACAGTCATAGCTGCTGGCCTGAGGCGGTCTACACACACACACACACACACACACACACACACAAACACGTACACACAGTCTTTCATATTTCATGTGTTGTCTTCCTCAATCAAACCTCTCTCAGTTATTGCTTGTGATGCTACAGTAGCTGTCACTTCATACTGTGTTTCTGGAGGCAAAACAAAACTTTAAGAGGAAATTTGTGTGAGTTGCTGTGTGTGTGTGTGTGTGTGTGTGTGTTTGTTTCTGTGTTTGTGTGTGTGTGTGTGTGTTTGTGTGTGTGTGTGTGTGTGTGTGTGTGTGTGTGTGTGTGTGTGTGTGTGTGTGTTTCTGTGTTTCTGTGTTTCTGTGTGTGTGTGTGTGTGTGTGTGAGTGTGTGCTAGTATGTAAGTATGTGTGGGTTCTTATACAGGGGTTACAAGATCAACATTATAATTAAGTTTAAGAATGAGTCTATAATGAGTTAGATAATGAGGTCTAAAGGAAAATTGTGATGCATGTCAACTTGGATCTTGGATGTTTTTACATTTTTACATTTGATTCTTTTAGTTATGATGACATTGTACTTACCAAATTAAATACTGAGATCTGACGCAGTGGAGATATTAAAGAAGTCACACAGAGCTGGCATGAATGGTCCAAAGATAAAACAGACTTTAAACAAACCAACAGATTAGTCAAACTTATTTGGAAGAAACTAACATGAGCAAACAGTGAAATTATCACCCGCTGCTTTTTTTTTCTTCTTATCACCCATCACAGTTTTCAATGACATCTTGCTTCAACTTTGACCTACCTTACTTGGTGTAAATGTGCAAACATAGTTCTTCTGTACAACGTGGGTGTGCTGACTTTTTTTCCCAAAATGAAATGGTATATTATTTATTATTTAAGGTTATTATTTATTACATAATACACAATATACATATAAAGTGGTTTTTAGATCATTTTTTATAAATTTGGCTTGGCTCTTGTTTCTCGCCACGTCAGACTTTATTGTCATGTTGAACTGTTCTGAAATTTCAACAATTACTTTGGCGAAGTCAGTGATGTCATAACCAAGCAAATGACAGCCAAAACTGCTAAAACAACATCTATGTTGAAAAACAAACTCAGTTATCTTAGAGAAGGTAGAGGGAAGGTATGTAACATTAAAGAAACTTTGTGAATTTCTACAAGTATGACAAAACAAATTTGTCTCTTCTTTCCAGTCATTTCCAGTGCGATCTCTGGGCTGGGTGGAGATGGCCGAGCAGGACCTGTGCGAGGGGAGAAGCAGTGTGGCCGTCCACCACTGTATCAGACAGCTGTCCTACTGCAGGAGGGATATACGAGACTCAGCCGGTGTCTGGGGAGAGGTCAGTGTGTCAACAGAGACAGTTTGCATGTCTATGAGGTGGAAGAAATTCAACCAAAGACTGAATGGGCCTCTCAGTCTATCATAGAAAAGTCAGAAATGTCAGAAAAAATAAATATAATTTGTTTTTATGCAATGTATTTTTTTTCTAATTTCCTATGTTGTTCCTTTGTCCCTATGTTGAATCATCCTGTGACCCCTTGAGGGGGTCCTGACCCTCGCTCCATCACTTTAGCGTATGTTTTATGGTCTCACAGGGTAAAGGGATGCTGCTGGTGCTTCAAGACCGCATGTTGACCCTGGTTGACCCAGATGATCGCAGCCTGCTCCACTCTCAGCCAATCAGCAGCATCCGAGTGTGGGGCGTCGGCCGAGACCACGACAGGTAGGTGGAGATCACAAATATCTTTCTTCTTTACTGAAACCATTTTTCGTTGAAGGTGCTTTCCGAGTATGCTCGTCTGTCTGCTCCCGCCGTTTTAGCAGTTCCACGTGTCTTCTGTCTTCTCGAATTTGAATGAGATGCAAACAAGAACAAGCACGTAAATCATACTGCAATCATACACATCCTGTAAATGTGGAAACACACAACACATAGGCTACAGTAACACACTCTAAACTGCATGTGTGGAACATTTTCGCTGTTAGAAGCTGAATCAGGAGTTTTAGCTAATCATCAGAGGTTAGATTCAGCCTCATTATTATTTGATGCATATTTGCACAAACTGTATTCAAAACAACATAATTATGCCCGTTGCTCCATGTTTCCATTCCACACTGAGGACCTATGGGGCCTTCAGCCATTTGGCAATGTCCCATGGTCTTAACCTTTCACTAGTGAGCTGACAGTGTGCTGAGGCTAGCACAGCTGCTAATGGCGGGGACAAGTTAAGCCCTCATTGATACGGGCCCCTGAGGGTTTCCATTAACCCGTGAAGCAACAACTTCAAACACTGACACAAAGCCTGTACACAGCTGGATGTAACATATGTACATGCATGGATTTCATATGTATGAAACATGTTTGCATATTTGCTTTTGCGCACATGCTCATATAAGCTACACAGAAAATCCTTACAGCAGTAGAAAGGCCTTGTAAAAATCTTTCCTCAGTACCAAATGGTAAAGCACTAAGAGCTAAGAGACTTGGGGAGATTCACATTGGAGATGTGTCACAGAATGAATGTAGAAAAGAGAAGAGTGGTGGAGGTTTGCAGTCTGAGAAGCTGTCTGGTCCTGACATGTGTAATCAGCTGTTAAGGGACTGGGTGAAAATGGAGTTTTAAAATAGCATCTGTGTAAAATGCCTGATCTCACTCACTCATGCTCACCAAAGTCTTGTTACCTTGATTTTTTTTCCCCTCATTTCCCTCTTCCTGACTCTACGTCTTTTTCTATCTCTATTCTCTTTCTCTTTATCTTCCAAGTGATGCTATAGTCTACCTCACACACAGCATCCCTCACACCCTCCCACTCTTCCTTTTCTCCTCCTCTCATCCTCCCTTTTTCCTTCACAGCAGTGTGCGTGTGTTTGTGTATGTGTGTGTGCGTGCGTGTGCATGCGTGCGTGTGTGTATGTGAATGATAGATAAAGAGGAGGGAAAGAGTCCCTCCACCCTCTTCCGTCTCAGAGGATTGAGAAACTTTCAGTGGCTGTCTCTCTCAGCGGTAATGGATAAAGCGTGTAGTGGAAAGACGAGGGGAGGGTTGGCCCAGGATAACTCTCCCTCTTATCCTTTTTTTTCTCTCACTCCATCTCTTCTCTCTCTCTCTCTCTCTCTCTCTCTCTCTCTTACAGCAGCAGCTTCCACTCTCTTCATCCTCTCCTCCCACCAGCACTTTAAAATCTGCAGTCGACAGTCGGATTTCTTCTGTTTGGTTGCAGGCTCATGACTCACTATGCACTATGATATTACCCTGTGATCTAGAGCATATTTGATGCTCTGGGATCACAATGCACTTTCCATGTATGCAGCAAATTGCTTCATGGTGTGTGTATCTGAGACAAGAGTGTGTGTACGACAGACAAGAGCTTCTTTTGCAAGAGGTTGGAATTACTTACTCCTGCCACTAGAGTGCACTATACTCAAAGTCTGCGGTTCCAGAGAAGCTGATATAATACATCATGAGTACTGGCCTGTGGTGTCTATATACTTTTGTGTATTTTTGGTCTGGAGCTGTCTCGTGGTTCAGGCTAGGCCTCTAGGGGCATTAAAGGGGCTACAGCTTACAATGACAATGATACTTCAAACAATACTGTGCAGCTTTGTGGCAGCAGCCTGGGGAAAGCCCTCTCCTGTTTCAATGAGACAAAGCCAGGTCCATGAAGACATGATGATGAATATGAATATACAGAATGGCTAATCTTAATGGCAGAGAATGTATCACTTCAAGTATTGATTGCCAACTCGCATAAATGGAAAGACACGCGTCTTCTTATCTATGTGGAATGTGTGTATAGCGAGCCATGTGGTGGAGATGGCTGCACTTGTGATGTGACATGCATGGGAATAACTCGGAAAGTTTTGTATTAGGAGGCGATCATTGTATCACTGGTAAAATCGGATTCATTTTTCTGATGGGTAGTTTGGTTTATCTTTCTTTCTGACCACAGGACTCATTATATGCCAGTGAATGAAATGTGAAAAGCTTATCATTTAATTCTATGATTAGCTCTCTGTGCATGTTTATAAGTGGTCTTTGTATGAGCGGCCTCTTGCATTCATAGCAGATTCATTCAATATTTTTTTGTTAGGTGCTGCTCATCTCGGTAGGTTTGTGTTGATAGGTTCTAATTATCTTTTCTTTTGTAAGGACTTTTTTTTTTTTAAAAAGCAAAGAACTCTGGAGTGGAAGAACCTGGTCTAGAAAGAACCTTGACCTCAACTCCAACCTGCACCATTTGGCATGAACTGGAGCGCCAATTTATTCCCCCCGTGAAGGAGTAAATCCTGCAGCCAGGCTCTAAAATCTTGTGGAAAAACTGGAGTGGAGGCTGTTACAGCAGGATATCAATGCCCATGGTTCCAGTGTGAGATGTTCAACAATCACTGTTGGAGTTTAATGTTTAGTTGTTCATATATTTGCTCAAGTGTTTGACATCCTCCTTAATACTCTGTAGTGTGTGACTGGCTTGAGAGGCACAGGAGCAGTGTGCTGATCTGTGGGATACTGATTTGCCCAAACACTGAGTGTTCAAAGTCAGACAGGTAATGGCTGTTAGCTAACTGACTCAAGCTGGAAGATGCTGATAGACAGAAAGAAGACAGATGTTCTTCTTAAAGTGAGGGAGTGAGAGAGGAAGAAAGCAAAACGGGCAAGAGATAGGGAGCACGGGATTTGAACAGGTAAGCTAGAGAAATAACAGGGGCTATAAAAAGAGAGAGAAATTTCCAAAAGCAAGCATGAATGATTCTGCCCCGTTTAGTCCCTCCATCCCTCTCTCTCTCCGTCTCTTTCTCTATCCATCTATCTGAGGAATATTCCCAGTCTTGCCCTGAATGTTCTCTATCTCCTTCAGCTTGATTCAATATGAATGAGTCCCCCCGTCTCTCAAGCAGGGCGGGACGAGGAGGGGTGGGGGTGGGGTTGGGGGGGCTTGGTCCTCGATGAAGTCATGAATCTATATCTGGAGCACTCAGCAAGTCTGACTGCGTGCACGCGCAGCCACAGGCGTGCACATTTGCATGTGTGTGTGTGTCTGCACATGGGTTTGAACTGATGAAGTCATAGGTCTATATCTGGAGCACTCTGTTGTATGTATGTGACGGTGTATGAGTGGGTGTCTGTGCGTGTTCGCCCCGCACCACCACCACCACTTCTCCATCCCCTCTTTCTGTCTGTAATGCTCTTGCGCTATTTCTACTCTTTGTCTCCAGTGCTCTTTCTGCCTCCCTCTTGTTCCATTGGCTGCACAGCTTTGCCTGTTCTTCTTTCTGTCGCTCTTTGTTTGTCCCGCTGTTGCACTTTAGCGGGGTGTAAGCCTTCCCCTTTTTTTTTTCAGCTTCAGTGAGACAAGAGAGGGAGAGACAAAGATAGCAGCAAC
Source organism: Seriola aureovittata (assembly GCF_021018895.1). NCBI lineage: Eukaryota > Metazoa > Chordata > Actinopteri > Carangiformes > Carangidae > Seriola > Seriola aureovittata. The sequence goes on from NC_079371.1 coordinate 16,124,397, forward strand.
TGAGGAAGAAGAGAAGATACTCAAGACAAACAGGGAGAGTGCAGGAAAAAAAAGAGTGGCGGTGCTTTTTGAGAGAGAGAGAGAGAGAGCGGGGTGTAAACAGACCAATGGAGAGCAAGTGAGAGAGGAGGAGAGAGGCATGCTTCCCTGCTTGCACTGAGCAGGACGCAGCAGGACCTCGCAGGAGACTCTCTGGACCGGGCAGGCAAAGCAAAAAAAGCCGACAGGAGAGGAAGATAGGGAAAGAAAAGGTGTAGCGGAGGAGAGGGAGCGGGAGAGGGAGAAGCAGGGGGGAGGGGAAGGAAAGAGGCAGAGGAGAAGGAGGAAAGGAGCCCCAGAGGATTAAAAAAAAAAAAAAAAAAGAAGAAAAAGAGAGGAGGCAGACGCGAGGAGATTTACCCCAGGGTACCATGGAGAAGGGGCTGTAGCAATGTCACCGTGGCGGAGGAGCTAACAAGGCAGGGAAGTAGTCATCGGTAACGGGGCGAGGATGTCTGCCTGTGTGAGTACCCCTGCCTCTTGTTCATTCACTCCTCTAGCTCTCCTCGTCCATCCAACCATCCAACCATCCATCCATCCATCCATCGCTTCACAAAGTCGTCCATTACTGCCTCTCTCTCTCTCTCTCTCTCTCTCTCTCTATCCCAACACCCCAGTGTTTCTCCTGTCTGTTGCTTTCTAATTGCTCTGTTTGTGTAGAGGACGCACAGCACACAGCTTCCAGCCCTACTTTCATTTATTAGCTTTCCCTTTATTATTAATTTTTTTCACTCATTTACTTCTCAGTCTCCTGCTGTGTGTTTGACTTCCAGCTGTGTACTTTGTCTCTTTCCCTCCCTCCCTCTCTCTCTCTCTCTCTCTCTCTCTGTGATAGCCATCAGGTGTAGGGATGCAGGTTTGAAGCGTCACTGAGACATGAGCGAGACGTTCAGAAAAAAGATTGAAAGAAAGGAAGGAAGAGAGATGAAGTAAGCAAAGCAGGGATTGAGAGACAGGATTAAAGAATCTGGATGCGCTGCAGGGATTTTTCAAAGTGTGTGTCACCGCTGTTTGGAGCTGTTTGATACTGCACTTGGTTTATGTGAGTGTGTATTCTCCAAAGCCAAAATATTACTATTTTTGACATATACATCTTACACTGCCTCCTGAATTTGTTTAAAAGAGGATACACACCTAGGTGAAGGTGTGTGTGTGTGTGTGTGTGTGTGTGTGTGTGTGTGTGTGTGTGTGTGTGTGTGTGTGTGCGTGATAAATGCCTTCACTATATGCATATGTGGAGTTTCCCTCTCTCTCTCCTGCCATATCCACCATAACAAGCAGAGGAGAAGGAGAGAGGAGGATGAGCGATGAGCAGGGAAACACTAAGCGAAGAGCAAAAACCAGAGTCAAATGATTTATGGCATCAATGGGGCAGTTCTTGCTTGTTTTCTTGTCCTTGGCGTGTGACACTTACTAGGACTGAGACAACGCTGCTGAAAATCTGAGCATGTGTGCCACTGTGACGTACGTCTTTAACAGTGTCTTTAGGTAGCGCTGATGTCTGTGTGCATTTCCTGCAATTACAGCAAACCATTGTCACTTTTCTTCACTGATGGCTCATTTGCAGACGTGTGGCACATGTGCGAATAAACATAAAGCACTGTTCTTTAAGCATGTAACAACTCCACACATTCATATTCATTACTGGGCAGCAGTGGGGCTCTGCTTGCTGATTCCCTCCAGCTCTCACTCATATCCCCCCACTGCTGACCTTCTGTGGACAGCTGTGGCATGTAGAGGAGGAGCAGAGGAGAGGAGAGGAGAGGAAAGGAAAGGAAAGGAGAAGAGAGGAGAATAGAGGAGAAGAGAGAACACGCAAGCCTCCAGTATCATTAATATTTTAATGGTGAACACACTCCAGCGATCACCTCCATTTATGTCAATGAAGTGAGTTTGTATGTGCATGTTTGGGTCGTGGCAGCCACTCTTCAGCTCCTTCCAGTCGTGACGTCCCACTTGAACCGCAGCTTATATGCTGATGCCAGTGCCCTTAATTAACATGCAAGACCCCTCTGACGGCCCACAGGGACAGAGCCCCAACACCTAGACCCACTCGATAGACGCCAGAGTGATTGATGGCCTTTCCTTCCTGCTCCTGCTCCAATTTGAGACCCATATCAACCTCTCTCTTTCCCAGGGAGTCATCGCTCCTCCACGTCAGCTTCTTTCCATCTACCCACAATCCATCACTCCAGCTTCTCCACACACATACACACACGTCTTGTCAAGAGATGCAAGAAATGTCCACCCAAGCTCCCAGAAACCCCTCATTCTCTACAGGGTCATTATGGCAGGAGTTGTGTCTCCACTCCTCTCTGGCACCAAAGTCATATGTCACACAGACACACAGACACACAAACACAAGCACACAACAGCACACACAGAATTACACACATAGGTTTAGAAAAACCTTAAAAACCTCACTTCCTTCTCTCTACTCCCATCTCTCGCTTTCCCTCTCTTGCTCTCTCTTACATTAGCATTGTTAGGCACACCTGCTGTAATCCCTGTCTTCCTGACGGATTACTCCTCCCGTTCCTCCTATAGATCCCCTCCCTTGCCCCAACCAGCCAATAAATCTCCTCCCGATAAAAACCTCTCTCTCTGGTCTCAGCCGTGGCGGGCAGCGATGTGAGGTGCTGCTGATGTTCGCTGATCTTACGGAGCTGAACACAGCAGGACGCCGGCACAGTTGGTGTCTGCCTGTAGCTCGTCTATCTATTCAGTCTGCAGACAGCAGAAGACAGCACAGACTGTTTACGGTGAATACATTTGAATACTCCTTTTTTTTTTCTCTGGGGCAGCTGTTGATATGTCTGGCAGAATAAATGTATTAGGTGGTAAATTAATCTCCCTTTAGTTATTTCAGGATCAATTACATACTTTATTCAAATAATTTACATTGACGGAGACACATTTATCACGTTCCATGATTATGATTAAAAATATTTCTGTAGCTCAGGTTACCAGATTACTTTTACTCACAAATTGATCATTTGCAAACAGATGCAGGTACAAACTAGTAACTAGTGTTACTAGGAAAAGCCCACACATTGCAATGTGTAACAATGCTTGACCCAGATTGGCTAACAAAACCAGCTACTCCAATTCAAAGGATATAAACCTGATGACTGGAAGCTTTGGTGGGAATGAGTCATTTTAACTTAACTGCTTGGAAGGATTTTAGTAAATGATCAGCGAGGGAACCCAATCGAGTCTAGTTGGAATTACTCTGAACAATTCAAATAAAACCAAATCCCAATGTCTATGGGTCTGTAAGTAAGTGTTTTCAATATCAATGAATCTGCTGCTTATTGTGCCCGTTAAGCTTAAGCATTTCATAGATAAACTTCTAGGAAATGGTGAAAAAAAAATTTCCTAAAGCCCAAGGTGGCATCCTCATATCTCAGACAAACAGTCCAACACCCAAAGATATTCATGTTTGCAATTTTGCTTAAAATTTAGCTTAACAATTATTGTCTTACTTCCCTCTAGCGGCATCAAGCCACACAGATAGATTTTTGGTAAATTACAGTTGCAGAAATACTGTGTGTCTGAGATTTCTGCCTGCAGCCAAAGACCTGGTACACTTGCAACATTTTTTCTAGAAATAATTTCTCGGATAATCCACAGAACATATCGATTGTTTCTTTAAATAAATATTCACAGCAGAAGTATCTGCATGATAGCACCACTTTTTTGTGATTTTGTTGAACAAACCCTTTACAGAATAAGATAGATATAATGAGAGAGACTGCACTTTATTGTACTGCATTTGCATGTGCATGAAACATAATGATTAATGGCACATGCACCTAATGAGGTTACATGCATACAGTATGATGAAACTGCACTGTGCCTAGAGCTTGGAATAACTCTACGCTAACTCGACACCAAATCCCTGCACTCTCCCACACACTCTCTTTATCTCTCTCTCTCTCTCACTCTCTCTCTCTCTCTCTCTCTCTCTCTCTCTCTCTCTCTCACTCACACACACACACACCACACCACACCACACACACACAAACACACATTAGTAAGTTACATGAATGGGGACATCTTACTGAAGTGACATCTCACTGAAGATTTGTCTCAGTTGAGAATATCAGCACTTCTGTCCAAACACACACACACACACACACACACACACACACACACAGACACACACACACAAACACGCACACAGCAGTGTGATGTATAAATGATCAAGAGCAGAGAGAACAGCAGGACATCATCTTTCTCCCTCTGTCGCCCACCCAGAATCCCTCATTCTCCCCCTCATCCCTCGTTCCCCACACACGCTCTCTCTGTCTTTCCATCTCGCCCACCCACCTATCTCTGCTCTTAAATATGTAATGAAATACAACGAGCGTTGACACATGGGTACTGTGTGTGCCTCCTCGGCTTGTTGCCCTTCCCTCTCTCATCTGCCACACTGTATGTTTGGAAGAGTCACAAAGCTGTACGTAGATAAACTGGGGTTATGTGTGTTTCCCTCTTTTTATAGTCAAACACCATTTTCACCATTAACTTTGTAAATCTGTGCAGTTTTCTTAGAATTGATGCAGAGATCCAGAGGATGAATCAAACTGAGGCAGAGCTGCAGCTTTAAACAACATCAACTGTCTGCTCAAATCACACAGGCAGCGCCATGTGCTGCGTACGCCGTTTAATACCCGTAGACAACAGTTTTATTTTTATTTTCGACTTGATTTTGTCCTAGTTCTTTGCTGCCTGGGGCAATATCGGTGATTGTGTGTGCATTTCTGTCTGCCTGTGTGTGTAGAAAGACATGGAGTATGTGTCATGTGGTACCAGAGATGCACCACTCCTCCTTCGCCCCGCCCTCTGGCCCCGGGTGCTCATTTTGCTGCTCATCTTGGTGCTGTAAACAGGTTTACGGGGTAGAGAGGTAATTACGCACAGACATTCCACATTAGGCCTAATGGCTGTGGGCCATGACTAATTCACCAGGTCGCACAGGGGCATACCCTGTTCTGTTGTCACATAGCCTTTAACTACTCCAGTGCCACTGTGGAAGAAAGAGGCTTGACTGGTGTTGCTTTTAGTTAGTTACAAATTAGCACCAAAATACTGAACCTTTTCCTCAGTGTGCCACTTTAATTACATTATATTAATAATTCAACATTTTATGAAATATGCTTAATTAGTTTCTTGCCGAGAGTGAGATGAGAAGATCAATACCACTCCAATATCTCTGTGTTAAGTTGTGACTGGAGCCACGAGGCAATTAGCTTAGCTTAGCATAAAGACTGGCAGCAGTAAGCCTGGCTCTGTCAAGAGTTACGTTAGTTAAGTTAAAGAATACACTTAACACCTCTAAAGCTCATTAATTAACACCATGTGTCTCGTTTATTTGATAATTACACAAGCAGAAATGTAAAAATAACAATTTACATTGTGTGCGATTTATGTGGCGTTACCGCAATAACTATTTCTTGGTGAACAGTTTGAGCAAAACGCCCCCTAAAACCATCAGATGTTATCTTTATGTTTGTTTTATATGGATTTAACAAATTAGACACAACTAGTGAGCTCCTGAGGTTTAGGTTGGTGAATTTTTAAGATAGCTATGCTAAGCTGCTATAAGCTAACTGCCTCCAGCTCTAGCTTATTTATACTCAACACACAGACATGAGTGTGGTCAATTTTCTAACTAAAGTTGGATTTACAATCAACACAAGTGAGAATCCATCTTGCCAGGCTCCATGCTATTTGCTTGTAGCCGAACCACAGCGGTTCAGAGCAATCAGCGTCCTCTGAAGGAGGAACTACTGGCAGATACGGGCGTGTCTCAGGTGTGACAACAAGTGAGAAGCGACTGTTCGTTAACAACAATGGTGGCTCCTGAAGAGGTTAGCATAGATGTTGCTATAGCATCAGTTATATCATGAGGGAGAGTATTTCTTCATTGAAGGGAGAGTCAGGAAGAGTCCTGAAGGCTTTCCTCAGTGGAAAAGATGTTTTCGCTGTTTTCTAATGCCTTTGGCAAGAGTTTGATTTATGAAGTGGCTGGTAGTGACAAAAATGGGAAAGATGCAGAATCTGTGAAAGTGTGATAAACGGTGATAGCCAGATGGTTAATCCAATCACCTTACCTCAAGTTTAAGGTAATGAAGCACAGTGTCATCATTACATACAGTATCCACCAGAGAGCCAAGTCAAGTCACTTTGATCTATTTAGATTTATATATATGATTTATATAAAAACTTCAAGATGTGCACCACTGGAGGAATTCTTCTTCTGGGACAGTCTGAATAGGCAGAAGTAGCAGTAGTTAAATGAAAATATGAAGAAACAGAATGGTAACGTTCAGCCATTTAAGTACAAAGATGTATGTCCAATGTATGTGTCTCTGGCACACATTTTTAATAACCGAATGTAAGGGATCCTCAAGAAATATGTCTTTATGTTTAAAATGAATATTTACCAACGTTATTTTTTTTGACAAAAATGACATTGGGCTCAAATATCAGTTTTAGTCAGGATCTAATTAAAACACTGGATATCCAAGCATGCAAGTGCTATAGACACAACAATAAATACCAGGTAGTGGACACTTACACAGCATCAATAGTGTTGTAAAACTAAGCCAATTTCTGTCAGAAGTTCAGTACAGTCCTATTAATGGTTCTGTAGTGTGTAGTTTGCATCTCTTCCTCCTGATTTTATCTTTGAGTTTTATTACCTTTTTTATCACCATATTCTACATTCCATTACAGTAAACTACAGTTAACTTCAATCTTGAGCAGCATTTGCTGTTTTCTGCAAACACAATTATCAGCACTCAGGTGTGCAATTTACAGTTCCTGCGCAGCAGTGTATTACAGTGTTTATTGAGTTTAGACTAATGGAAATGGAGACAGAATACATGCAGATTATGAGGGGCCATCCACAGAATTTGAATTAATATAAATTAATTTGTGACAGCAGAAGTGTTCACTTTTTCTGCACGCACAAAGTGCGCTTTAGGGTGGATTTAGCTTCTTCTATTAGCATTCTTATAATTGTCATGAATATGATTTTAGCTCATACAGATTAACTTCATCGTGATAATATTATTAAAGTTCAAGCAATTGCAGAGTGTTTTGCTTTACTGAGAATGATTTCATGCAGCAGTTTTTAAGTAAGCTTATAAAACTAAATCTCATACAACTGCTGCAAAAAAACAGAACAAATGGAGGGAAACAGCTGCTAAATATAAATATACCTGCCAATTGTTTTGTTATTCTCTTTACAGTGTGATGAAAGGGCTTTCCTCTAAATCATTATCCAGCTGTTGTTTCCACTCTAGTGTTGCTCTCACCTGTCACACTTGAATCTCACTGTGAAACTGGATCTGATATTCACATCCATTTTGGCCTGAAGCCAGAGTCACAACACTGTCAGCTATCATAGAATTACCAGTTCAGTTACGATCAATAAGTGTAACATAATTCCCTGCGTGCACAAACACTGTACACGCACCTGGCCCCCACAAACCTCCCCGTCTTACTTTCTGCTGACGGGAGAGTCACGAGAACTTCCCTCTCAGACATTTCTAATCAGCATTTGGCACTTACAATTAGCATATGTAAGTGCATTAGCATAGCGGCCCACACTACCCAGACACTCTGTAAGGCTGTTTGATAATTGAAGTCTGTGTGAAGTGAGTGTGAAGTGTGTGTTTGTGTGTGCGTGTGACAGATGGTTTGGAGAGGACACGAGTCTCTACTGAGTGATACTGGAAGCTGCAGAGAACAAGAAAGTACAGCAGAGCGGGCTGGGGACTAGTTACATTTATGTTGTTTTCACAGCCGCTGTTTCTAAGCCTCTTTTACTGCAGCTTTTGTGGGACGCTTTAGTTTTATTACACCATTAAAGAACCCGAAGATGCATATTGAAGTTTTTTGACACTACGTGAATCTAATTTTCAGTGAAAGTCGTGGCAGTATGACAAACACTTATTGCTGATGTACCTCCATTTCTCAGCCTCTTTAGTTGTTAAATGTTGTAATTTTCGCTTTTTTATGCATGACTGGTCAGAAAGACACAATGTGGCATCATGTGGCGTGAAACATGAAGCTGCTGTTTATTTCACAAAAATGATGTATTCATATTTTGTGTTTTAATTCATTATCTTTATTAATGTATGTAAATATAACATTGGGTTTTGTTGTATGATTTTTCTTCACACGCTGGAGGTAGTATCTTTATTGGGAGGAGGTCCAGGTGGAAACAAAGTTGGTTTAAAGTGTAAGTGAAAAAAAATGAGTGTGTGTTTTGCATGCAAAGGAGCATTTTGGTCCCTAACTACAGCTCATCATAGATAGAAGCTGCATCAGATCTCAAATATGAAAGGGAAAAATCTGGTTTTGGTTGCAGTTTCTCACATTTCTACCAACGCTCACAACTTATATTTCATGTAGAAAACCATTATAAGAGAGGGAAAGACTCCGGTTTCTTAACCAACCTCAGCATCAGTGGTCTAGTGTTTTGCATTACACAAAATGTGTAATATTTATAATATAATGACATCACCTTTAGGCTTTTTTCTAAACATACAGTCCAGACTGTAAGTATTTGGACAGTTACATATTTTCTGTTCCTCGGGCTGTCTGCTTCAGCAAATTCAATTTGAAATAAAAATAGAAAAAAATAATAGATACTAGATTGAATTAGCAAGTCTCCGCTTTAATTCAAGTTTTACATCAGTATAGAAAGAAACGTGTGAGAGATACAGCCATTTTAAGACATAGTGCCCAAAGTTTAGATACATAGAGCCATAGACATCAGCAGAGACTTTGTATCTTGCCTGGTGATGGTCCCCCTGGTCTTCATTGCTGCCACCTTCAGCTCTTGCTTGTTATGGGGTCTCCCCTGCCTTTAGACTGCATGCGCAATCAGATGGAATTCAGGTGGTCGACTAGGCCAGTTGAGGATATTTCATGCACCTCTTCACCCTGAAAATATCTTTAGCTGTATGTGTAGGATCATTGTCCCACTGAATGATGAAATGTCATCCAATGAGTTTTGATTTGGCTGAGTCTGCCACATTCTGCAAATTCTGCACAACTGCAGCCTGGTCTTTCCTTCTTTTTCTGTTCTTTTATTTATTTATTTATTTATTTATTTATTTTTTTTTTTTTTTTTACCAGGGGTTTGCAATTTGTGGTGAATCCTCTGGGGTTAAATCATCTTGATCATTGACAAGGAAACATGTGTACCTACATCCTAGAGAGCATTCATGACTTGCTGTGCAGCCATAAAGGGGTTTTTCCTAACCATGCAAGTGATTTTCACTCATCTAAAAGACCTGCTCCTCAGTCTGCCAGCTTTTTTGCCGTTTTGTAGTTTTCCAGTGCACACCTGCTTTTTGGTTGGACTGCAACAGTGGAGTCAGCCCTATAAACATAAATGTCTCTGACTGACTGACTGGATGAGCGATTACACTATTGGGCAGCCGAATACCGCGTGACTGAGTGATATTGTTACACAATTTGTCTGCTGGCCAAGTGTTGGCACAGAAAAGCAACAAATCTAGCAACTTTTTTGGACAAACCTTAGCTGCTTTCCATAGAAGAGAGCTGCCAGTACCACCCTGCAGGCGAGAGGTACACCTCCATATGTGTCTAATCTGTTCAGTGAGTTGCAGAGAGGCGGAGCAGCAGTTTGTTACTCAGACGGAGGCTGTGCGCTGTATGAGAGACCAAATGAGATGTATATTCTGTCGCTTCTAATTTTCTCTCTGAATGAATCATTTTATGAGTAAATATAGCTGAAATCACAGCACAGCCGTTGTCCATAACTCATGTGAATGGTGATTTTGTCAGGCGACGTCGCAGTTATAAAATCTAGAACTTAGCAGTGCAGCTCGGAGATGGCTTGGAAGTGACTGCTGGTCACTATTTCATACTTGTTCTGTTGTCTGACAACAGAATGAAAAACATGTAAATGAGAACAGCTTTGTTGGAAATTCAGCTGTCTTGAAATACTGTATTATGCGAGCACAGAGAGTAGGAGAGAAGCAAACAGATAAAGGGCTGAAATCAGCAGAATGCAAATACAACACAGTGACGCCAGTTGTTTACGGTAATTCCACAACAGTTTTCATCTACGTCCTCAATCATTGACCATACACAGTCAAGCCAAATACTAGGTTTTGACCTAGTCTTGCTGAGCCTCATTATTATCTTCTTCACTTCCACGGCCCCCTCTTTACTCCTCATACTATCAGACAGCTCCACCTCAATCTGAAAGGTAACTCTCAGCTCTGAACCACGTGTTTTAATGTGCAATTTCACCGCTGTTAGTTAAAAGGGCCATATCACCCACACAGTTCTTTCAGTATTGATGTATACCCACTCAACTCAAACGCGCGGAGGCACAGATCCTGATGATGGTGTGTCCATAAACTTATGGCCAATACTGCGTAACTGAAATCCAAAATGTGGGAATGCATCAAGCAATGATTATCACAAAATGAAACCATGTTTAAGTGTGCAAGGGAGTGATTTTTCATTCAACTGATCATATGCTAATGTTACTACGACACACACAGTGCTGTCAGAACTACCGATGGTGGGGAACTAATGTCGGAGCTGCGGATGATAATGGTTCTGTGCGACATTCTCAAACCCAGTTCACCGTACATCTGCAGCCGTGACCTCATTTAATCTCAGAGTTGTACGCATCCTCTCCAGCCGAGCCCGCCTCACAGCCATCAGGATCAAAGAGAGATTGGTAGTTGTGAGTCAGTTATCCTTTATTCAGCTGTGGAAATATGTGAAGCACAGAGAGAGGGAGAGAGAGAGAGAGAGAGGCAGAGAGAGAGAGAGAGAGAAGGGATCACATGAGTGGTGGGAGTCTTGCTTAAACTCATCTCCCTGCTTTGGTGCTCTCATACCTTTCATCTTGTGCCTCTTTCTGCCGCTCTCTTTCCTCTCCACCTCTTCCTCGGCCATCCAGTCTCCACTGGGCCTCGCACCTCGCTCCCATTCCTCTCTTACACACTTCCACCTTTTTATTTTTGACTTTCTGGCCTGCTGCCTCCATCACTCCTCTCTCGACATTTTATCTCTGTATCGTTTCTCCCCACGTTTCTGCCAAAAACCCCACATGTCTGAGGTTGTTTGTTGATTCACTGTCTGTCTCTCTCTATGTCAACCCCTCCATTATCTGAGGTTGGGAGTCACTGCTCCTTAATGCCAAATAAAATCCACCAACTCTCTTTCATCTTTTTCCGCTCTGCCTGCCTCCACGCTAAGCCGCCTGATTTGAGAGATCTGTTTATGTGTGAAAGTGTGTCAACACTTTAGTTTTTAGGATGTTTTCATGAAGAACACGCTGAGAAGTCAAATGAAGAGGAAAATTACTACATTTGTTCTTCTTCCTAATTTGGTTAGCAAACAGAGTGCATTGCAGCCAACATGTAGACAGGTGCCAGCAGGGCACTGAGGTCATGTCCTTGGTAATATTTCTGGATATTTTACTATTTATATGTTAAGTTCACATTCAGCAATAAGACACACATTAATGAATGATTTAACTTTTTTTGAGACAGTTTCTGTCTCTTTTGTTGGCAAAAAAAGTTAAAGTGAAAGGATTTTAGTGTAGTGTAGTAGGGAGAAAAACATGTAGAATATACACAAGAGCTAAACAATTAAATAAAATATGTTTTTTTTTTTTTAAATATTCTAGAAACTGTACATAGTTACATGTGTCGCTTGTCAAAAAATATCTAAGGTGTGAGGGGTTTTTACGGGACAAAAATCCTGGCGGCAACCCTGGGTTTTGGTTTGGTTATTCTGCTGAGTCTCAGTTGGTTGAATGTACGATCTTTCCATCATCAACTACATCATGTTGTATACAACCAAACTCACACTTTAGTTGTTCTTATTTACAAAAGCCTGTTGCTTTTGTTTGTCTGACTACTCAATGATTATATACTAGTGCTAAAACGCTATAAGGGCAAACGACAACACCAGGTCTGTTTGATTGACTTTACTGACATTTTAAGCGAGTGATCGTATGCAAAGTTAGAGGCACCAGGAAGATGGCTTATTAACTTTACTGCCGGTGCAAGATTAGAAAATGCTGGCTGCGCATTTACAAAAGGCCAGAACAGGGAGGAAATAGATGCATTTCCAGATATAAGACAAATGAGGTCATTGTGATGACGACAATAAAAGGTGGGAGTCTGTTGTGGGTTTGAATCAGCTGTGATGACGTTCTTCTGTCATTAACAAAGCATTTGCAACACTTTCAGCCTGTCTCCACCAAAGTGACTGACTCTGAAAAAAGCAAAGAGTTTGAACTTGAAATGGAGCAGATGGAAATAGAATAACGAATAAATGGACTCAGCAAAAAAAAAAAAAAATCATGAATGAAATTCAAATACCGGAGAAACAAAGAGAGAAAGAGATGCCTTTGAAACCGCCAGACACATTTACATTTGCCAAGTGAGAGCTTTTAGGCAATTTATACATGTGCTGATTTATCTATCTATGATTTATACTAGTGTGTGTGTGTGTGTGTGTGTGTGTGTGTGTGTGTGTGTGTGTGTGTGTGTGTGTGTGTGTGTGTGTGTGTGTGTGTGTGTGTGTGTGTGTGTGTGTGTGGGTCTGTCAGTCGGTGTGTATGTGCATGTGGGCCATGCGACCACCGGCTGTTTGGAGAGCAAGTCGAAGCAGCAGTTCTAAAGGTCTGACTCTGAAGACTCCCTGTTTGAAATAATCTGCAAGCTGCTACCACACACACACACACACACACACACACACACACACACACACACACACACACACACACACACACACACACACACACACACACACACACACACACACACACACACAGGCTGCTTCTCACTAAGTGGATCATCAAAGAATCAAAGCCTGTCAATGTTTGAATTAGCCCTCTGTTTTTTATTCAGCCTGTGGCTCCTTTGTAGTGCTCGACCATAATACAGTGACACAGTCTATATGGAAGAGTGCAGCGGTGACGAGTTACACTGTTACACTGTTACACTGCTGATATGAATCATTCTGTGCTGCGTCTTTTTCTTCTTTTTAGGGGCTTTCTCATGTTGTGGAATAAAAAAAATAAAAAGAAGAGTGAGTAGCACGAGAGAGCTGGGGAGCAAAAGGAAGATTAAAGAGCGAAAGCAAAGTGAAGGATGAAAGAGATTTTGTGTGTGTGTGTGTGTGTGTGAGAGAGAGAGAGTACGAGTATGATAGCCTATCTAATAGAAAAGGTGTGCTGTGTCATAATGTAGTGGAACGGTAAGCCACTGAATCGAACACTACACAGAGCTGAGCTCCAGTGCACACATACAGCACACACACACACACATACACACACACACACACACACACACACACACACACACACACACACACACACACACACACACACACCTCATGGAAAAACAGTGATTGAGGTGAAAGAGCATTGTGTCAGTTTCTGAGTCAGTATGCTGTGTATTAACGTTCCTCTTGTTTTTTTTCCTCGCCTTCTTTCCCTTTTCATCTTTGGCTGTAACACATTTTTTTCATCCTTTCCTTTTTCCTGTCTCTTAATTTCCCATACAACTTTTTCTTTTTTCTTTTTTGTACAACTCATTTGTTGTTTCCTTACTATTTCCTTCCCCGCCCTCATTTCTTCCTCCTCGCTTCCTTTCCCTCATTTCTCCCACCTTCCCCTCCCTCTGCTTCCCGGGACCCAGAGAAAGGTAACTGCTCTGCACGGTGTGCTCAAGTGTGATCATGCTTCTCCGTTGTTTACAGTAATCGTTGTGTCAAGCTCACCCCACCCCCGTCGTATAATTACATCCGTCACTAAAGGCATCAAATCAGTGGCTTTGCTTCACCCAGAGTCACTGTTGCTCTTTACAGGAGTGCGGCAGCAACTATTGAAGGTCTAAATCATTGCTGTTAAATCATCAACGTGACACTCTGGCCACAGGCTATTTCCTATTAAGAGTTGCATGCTGTTTTATAGCATTTTGATCCCCCAGAGAGAGAGCAGAAGTCATAAAAGACCCATTTGTGGTATGCGAGGCAAGGCCACTCATGCTGCTTCGGTGACACACTGCTCAAATGTCCCTGAACGAAGTGCACTGGACACATACACACACACCACGGCACACACACTCATCGTATCGTATCGTACTTCCCTGTCTGGCCACAGGCGGGAGGCATTATCGACCCAAAGTGTGTGAGCACACAATTAAGCAGAGGAGACAGGCCGGATAATGGACTCATAAACACAAAGAGCCCGCTGTGATAAATGCCGGCTGTGTTTGCCATATTTCTGTTTGCGTCTATGGTTAATCTGAAGCGTACACTGTATATACGTGTGTTTGTGTATGTATGTGTGTGTGTGTGTGTGTGTGTGTGTGTGTGTGTGTGTGTGTGCGTGCGTGCACGAAGCTGTCGAGCTGCATCTGGTGACACTGCCATCCAGCTGGCTTCTCTGCATGTTCCAACTCCCCATATTTCACTCTGCGTTGTCTGTTTACTCAATCATTTCAGTCCTGGCTGGAAACACAACCTCCTACCTTTTGTTCTGCAGCTTGTCTCACCTGTTAATGAGGGAGAAATGTGTCTATCTTTCATCTTGTCTGTTTCAGTGTGTGTGTGTGTGTGTGTGTGTGTGTGTGTGTGTGTGTGTGTGTGTGTGTCTGTCTGTCTGTGTGTGTGTGTGTCGTATCTCCCACATGCAGCTGTGTTTCATCTTCCACCCACTCTTTGCATTAAGTTTCCTTCTCGGTGGAGCTTCCTCTCTCAGTCTCACCCTCATCATCCTCCTCATTTTTCCCTGCCATGTGGCACCATTGTGAAGCTAGTGGGCACGTAGTTTCCCCAGGTACCGGGACACACATCTGCCTCCCTGTATGCCTCTGTGTATGTGTATGTGTATGTGTGTGTGTCATTGTAGCCAAAATTGGAAACCACCATTTTCAGTGAAGTAATGACTGAGGACAGAGAAACCTGTTGTTTATGGAGCAAAAACTTCCAACACATCACATGTTAAAGTGGCTTTAAGTAATGTATTCGTCAAATAAACTTTTACTGGTGTACAAGGAATTGCAGCAACAGCAGTAAAGTTTATGTCAGTTTTTAAATGACACAAATAATGAAGCAACGTTTTCACAATAAATGAGTGAGCTAATTAGAGCACAGCTCCAACAAGAAATGTCTAGAGAAGAAGTAAACACATCATGATGCAAAATGGGGTAATAATAATTCTCTTGTCATTTGTGTTTTGTTTTTTTAAACTTATGCATGAAATGTCTTGCAACGTGTTTTGGTGGCTCGTTGAACAGCTGACAAAGCAAACAGGTGCAAGGAGAGGATTGGAAAGTTTCTCTTTCACTGCTGGAGCAGATGAGAATAAAATAAGGGCTGAAACAGTGGGAGGGATTTCAAATGGAAAGTAATTAAGATATTTTCCAGACGCTGCTGATAATGCCAAAATTGAGCCGAACAAGCCAAGAAAACTGCAGGAAATGTAGAACACAAATTGGAAATCGTATCCACATATTGGCCTTAAGCCGGTGCCCTCTGGGAAGAAGTGTCTCATCACAATATACAGCAATATCCAAAGGTGGCTCTCGCAGGAGGAGGAGGACATTAAACGGATAAAACCCTCATATAATATATATGGAATGAAGAAGTGTTATGAGATGGAAAAGATATCATTAATGCAAAATTGCACATTTACAAAAAGATGGAATCCTGTGATGGATCTATTAATGCAACAAGGTTATTTTCCATGTATTGTATTTTCTTAAATCTAATTAGCGCACAATTATTCTCTCCTCCTCCCCCTCCTCTTACATATGTGCTACATGCTAAAATAGTGAAATTCCCTTCCTACTGAGGGAACAACTTATATTATCATATTTTTCTTGTTTTTTTCCTCCAGTAGTTAATTGTGATATTCGTTGTGGTTTGTTTTATCAGTTGTCTTTCCACATATAATCATGAAAGTTAGATGGCAGCTGTGAAATGTGGAAAGAAGCTTGCGTAAGTCGCTGATGTTTGATTTGTAAACCAGCCACCAGGTAAAGCTGACAGTATTATGAGAAAACAAAGATTCTTACTTAACGCCCCTTTAACAAAGCAAAAACGTTTCGTTCCTCTGCTGCTGAGGTGCATCAGGCTAAATGTTTGTTTCTTGACTGTATTAGAAATTCATGTGTGATGACACCTGTGTGTCTTCTGTCTGTGCTTCAGGGACTTTGCCTACGTGGCGAGAGACAAAAACACGCGGGTGCTGAAGTGCCACGTGTTCAGATGTGATACTCCTGCCGCAGCCATCGCCACAAGTCTCCACGAAATCTGCTCCAAGGTGGGTGTCATCACTGTCGCCGCTTCCGCATGAATGAGCTTATCTGCTGCTCTGAAACAAGCAATCAAGCTTTAATCAGGGCGACTGCTGAAGAGAGAGGGAAAAAAAACCTTTCTGCTGATGCAGTTATCCAGAGTTACTTTTTAAGGTTGTAACTGCGATGATACTCTACACTACTGTCCATGAATGTTATACAAAACTAATGGCTAGGAGGAGCAAAACAGTGCCCTGACAAGATTTCTGTTATCTTTTACTAGAGAAGTAAGAGCTGAGGAGTTTTAAGAACGTTTACAGTGAGGACGAGAGATAAGATGCAAAAGAGTTTTCAGTTTGTGTGTGTGTGTGTGTGTGCGTGCGTGCGTGCGTGCGTGCGTGCGTGCGTGCGTGCGTGTGTGTGTGTTTTCTGTCAATACTTCTGTCCCTCAGCAGCTACCTCTGTTACAAGAAAGAGAGATGGTGGTGACAGTGAGCTAACCCTTCTCAGGGACAGAGAATCACAGATCTTTAAAGGTGCAAAGCTGCAGCATAAATAAAAATCACACACTTTTCATACACGCACACACTCTCACTCTCTCTCTCTCTGTCTCTTTCTCTCTTTCACACATACAAACACAACACACACACACAAACACAGACAAATCAGTAATCTCCTCCTCTCCCAGGGCGGTCACTTAGTTTACTGCTGAGATCAGATACAGCAGGTTCAGGTCTCCTCACATGCAGCTACTTCCTGGTTGTATCTTGAGTGAACTTTATGTAGAGCAAAAGACAAGAAAAAAACCCAAAAACAAATCAAACTTTAAAAAGGAGAGTTTTTATTCTCAGAACAAGTTAATTGGTAATGCATTCCATCAATCAATCAATCAATCAATCAATCAATCAATCAATCAGTCAATCAGTCAATCAGTCAGCAAACAAAATCACCAGATGTTTCTGGCAGCAGATTGACATTGCACTAGAAGCAGACATGGTACTGAGACCTCTATTTTAAAGGAGTTTTAAATCGAAAAAACAACTGGACTTGATTATTTGTCTGGGAAGACGTTTCACCTCTCATCCAAGAGGCCACTGGTCACTGGTTCCCTTTGGCTGACATCATCAGCCTTGTGAACGCCCACAAGAGGTTGAATACCTGGGTCTCCACACCAGAAAGTTGGACCAGTCCCAGCCTGGTCAGATGCGTACATGAACTGCTGAAGCCTCTTGGATGAGAGGTGAAACGTCTTCCCAGACAAATAATCAAGTCCAGTTGTTTTTTCGATTTAAAACTCCTTTAGGATACTATGACCTGGACAAATGAGAATATGCACAGGCTGAGACCTCTATTCTCAGTTCAAAGACCCAATTTCCACCAAGATACGAGCAACTCACTTTGAGCTGCTTCATCTGAGTTTTAACCTCCTGCCTGTTTGCACCTCTCCTCCCACATGTGTACTGTGCAAGCTGCACCATAACACCACACTGACCGGCAAAGTAAACATCAAGTGAGGAAAATGCTTGCACTGATTGTTGCAGCACCATGAGAAGAGGGCCACAGTTTTAAACGTCTCGCTTTGTACATGACTTTGCGTGTATGCCAAACACAGTCATTTAGATGTGTTGTCGATCAGTCCTTTCAGTGTCTGAAAAAGGAAATTATAGCCCCTTTCACTCGGCGGAAAAATTAGCAGATCCTCACAAACAGATTCTCCAGCCGGGCTCCATCAGGGTCAGTGATGACATCCCAGATCGGCAGGCCTGCAGCTCTGCCAACTGAGCCTGCGGCAGCTGAAGCTCCCACAGTTTGGCGAGATGCCGTTGAAGCTCCGTCATCCTACATAGCACCGATGATGTCCCTGTTACTGAGGTTCTGTAAAAGGCAGAACAGTGGCTAAAGCTTTGTCATAGTTTTCATCAGCAGCTGAATCTTCCTCACTAGAACCTGCACTGTCTCCATCATACGGTCCCGTAGTATCTGAAGCTCTGTCACCTCCTGACTCTGTGCCAGCTTCACTGTGAGTGACAGAATCCTCCCTTTCATGCGGGTGGTCCAGGGAGAGCACAGTCATAAATTCAAGGGCAGCATCTGCATAAGAGCTGGTGTCCATGTCATTAGCCCGGTGAGTAATTGTGACACTCCTGTGCCTTAGCGCTTGGCTGCGAGCGATTCTCTTTTCAGTATCCAGATGAAGCTACCCATTTGGTATACTTAAAAGTGCTGACTTCAGCTATTGGGTGGCTCAAAGTCACCTCTGGAGATCTGTGCACACAGGGCTGCATGTTCACACCAAACTTCACATTGGACACTGAAAGAGCCAAACCAAAGTGGGTTTACTTCACCCTGAAGGGCTGCTCTTTGTGGATGACAAGAATAATATTGTCAGGTGTGACGTCTGTATGAAAGACCCCAGTTCCCTTTCAGGGCTTCTACTGCCACAATTAACTGAGGTCCCAAAGACTCAATTTTAAAGGCCAGGTATGAAAGGTCTTGGATTGTCCGTGAATCTCACCAAGTTTCTCTTGAACAGTCTCAAACATTTTTAAATCCAAACACTTTTGCCAACTTTGCCTGGAAGGTCCAATACAACTAGCTAACATGCTTAAAGCAAGATGTCTTAGCATTTAGCTCGAAACACCACTGTGCCTAAGTACAGCCTCACAGAGCCGCTAGCATAACTGTAGAATCTGGTTCATCCATTCAGTGAATAATCTTTCAAACCCAAATTTTTCATTTGTTTTTTGTTTAAAACAAAAAAGCCCAGTTGCCCTCGTCAAAGAGTTTTGTGTTGGCACTAGTTGTGTAACACATTAAACGACCAACAAGTGCCATAAAAAATGTCTGACTTCAAAGAATAGGGTTGATGATATTCACTTATTTAGAAACCACACACCGCACACACACACACACACACACACACACACACACACACACACGTCCTTGTGTACACAAAGAGAATCCAGTCTGTCCTCAGGCCAGCAGTGACCTTGTAAAGGATGAATCTACCTGGAAATACAGATCTTGTTCCTTAGAGGCATGTTGACCCATTTAGTGAGAAATGTTTTTTTTCCATTAATTTCCTCTTATCTCTTACCCCAAAACTAAAGGAAGAGTGTGTATCTGTGTATCTGTGTATCTGTGTATCTATGTATCTATGTATCTGTGTGTGTGTGTGTGTGTGTGTGTGTGTGTGTGTGTGTGTGTGTGTGTGTGTGTGTGTGTGTGAGAGAGAGAGAGAGACTGTGCCTCTTCACACTGCCTATTTTAAACATAGTGGTAGTTTTGTCTTTACTGCAGCAGAGAAACTTGGTGACCTGAGTCTTGCAGCTGAGCGGGCTTCCTTTGTGTGTGTGTGTGTGACAGAGAGAGAGAGAGAGAATATGTGTGTATGCATGCGTCCTCTTGTATGTTCCCCTGTGAGCAGAGTTGCAGACTCACCATGGACTTTGATTAATGACACCTACAATTAATCAAGTATCTGTAGCGAGAGAGAGCAGCGGCTCAGTGCAGGGGCCATGCAGACTATTTAACACTCTTCAAAGAGTGTGCACACTGCAGCAGAAGGTCAGAAGCGAAGCAAAGACAGTTTCTTTTTGGACAGATGAATTTAAATATATAATTTGAAAAAGAAAGGTTTAAATGATAAGAGTATTAATCTATATTTTTCTTATCGTCAACAAATCCCATGAAAACATTGAAACCAAAACTAAATGGATCTGACTAAAAAGTTTCACCTGTGTAGCCTGTCTGCTTTCACTAGTGCGCCAAATCCACAGCTTTACATGGTTCCCAACATATATACTCTTTACTCCTGATTGAGTAGCATCTCCTTAAAACTACAGCGCTCTGCTGTTTTAGGAAATTAGTCAGCTGTTGAAAAAAATAAACTGTACACTGTAATATAAACTGTATATATCTTACAGTCTCAGTAGAGACAAATGTGCCACAGACAGGGCTGGGAAGCAGGTAAATATTGAGAAAAAACTAACTAAACTAACTACTTTAGTTTTTTACATGGGATTAGCAGACTGTAGATACAGGACACCACTGGCCATAGACGTTATGTTGTATTATTTGTGTGCTGCAGATGGGGTTCTTCACGAAAATAATTTTTTGCTTCTCATCATAATCTAAGATTATTTGACCCCCTGTTGCGTCCACTTTCAATCATATCTTTCTTACTCCTCTCTGTCCATTCTGATCACTTTCTTCTTCTTTCCTTTTTCTTGCCCCTCTTGCATTTTCTCTTTTCCTCCCATTCTTCTGATATTTTATCCCCCACTCTCTTTAAATTTTTCCTCCCCCCTTGTTTAGATTATGGCTGAAAGGAAAAGTGCCAAGGCTGCAGCTGGCAGCTCCTCCCAGACCGGCTCTGATGTACCCCTACAAGGTACACACACACACACACACACACACACACACACACACACACACACACACCTTCTCTTTTTCTTTGAGTCTTGATCTTTTGTGGCTTGTGAGAGAGAATTGAATTTGTCAGTCGTGTGCTATCTCCCCTTCTGTGGTACCTTGTGTCACATTACAGCATTCCTCTACATCTGAAACAACGTATGTTTTAAAAAAAAAAAAAAATGACCTAATCGCCTCAGGAGCAACTGTGAACATTTTTTAATAGAAAAGATAGCAGTGTTTGGTTCAATTACACACAGATAATGCTGACTCTACTACAACCTCTCTCTCCACAATCACTGAGCTTTATCCTCGCCATACTAATTCTATTCACTGTTTCCCATTTCGCTAAGTCCCAACGCTTGTTCCTCTCAGTCCCAAGTAATTATATGCAGAATAAGAAAAAGCGCCAGCACAATTCATCCTCCACTGTAACTTCAGCCAGTGTGTGTATCTGCTGAGCACTGGGGAAAGGAGCTTCAGCATCAGAATATAAAAGAACTATATCGGCTCTTCACTTACAGAGGCAGTCGACCTCATTAAAACGCAATTAGTGTTTCTTTGAGGCGAGGCCTGGTGCTCCATAGTGCCCATCCCAACCCCAGGATCAAAGACCTTATTGGTGAAACATCTCTCACATCTTTTAAAGCTATAACATGCTTGAACTTGAAAAAATGGTGTCCAGTGAGAGTCATTTCCTTTGCAGTGGATGAGGTCTTTCATCCACTGGCTTTGCAGTGAATTGAAAACAGGTCTTGCTCTCACCTGGATTAGATTTCTTCAGGGTAGCTGGGAGTGCTGAATCCCATGTTGGGACACTTTTGAAGAGATTAGTACTGAATGTTTTGGGATTAGCGCCAATGCCAGGATAATGGTCGTGCTGTTCTCATCAAGTCTGGCCTGTCTGTGCTCTACTTTAAATATGGAATTAATGTGTGGAAACCTCTCACTGCTCATCATTCATGTAACTACTGTTTTCAGAGAGATACTGGGGATTTTTTTCATGGAACACACTGATGAGGTGAAGGTGTCATATGTGTGCTGGTTATCTTCAACTTAACACCCCCTGAAAATCTTGTTTTTGCTGACCTCCAGTAGTTTCTCTTCCCACCTTGCTGCAATGATGTACAGGTGTTCTCCAGGACACTGTGACATCACTGTTGGGTGTGGTTACAGCACACTTATGACCACACCCAACCACACACCCATGTGATGCTGGATGTGGTCAGAGGAGAAAAAGGCTTGAAGCTTTCAACCAGTGCGGACAAAGAAACATTGCTCTTCAGCCTAGTGTTGAGTTACTCTTTAAATTTAAATTTAAAACGATCATGATCTTTCAAATTATTCTTATGGCAAGTTTTTGTAAGACGAAAAATCAAGGCAATCCCAGATAAAACCGATGCCTTGCATGTCTCATTACATTTTAAAATCGTCGCTTTAATATGAGCATTATGTAATTTACCTGTGTGATATATTTTAGTATCTGACTTTTTGTTATCAAAGAAGGTTTTTTTTTGTGATGGACAGTGACAGTGGAGAGATGATAAGAAATGAGGGGAACAAAGGTCAAAGACACCAGGGACATTATGACACATAGTCAGTCGCTGCAGCTCCTTGGTGCCACCAAATCAAAGTTTTCATAAAACAATTACAAACTGCAGGTGTCCTTATGTAAGTGCCTTCCGTTACCCACTAAACTGGATATGTACAATGAACATTTCATTTTGACAGTCTCAGTTATTACCACTTCACCACTTTGAGTCTTTGGTGCCCATTTTATTGTGTTAAAAGAATTAACATTCTTTAAACCGTGTGGTTTAACTTTTGTCCAATTTTAGTTTTTTGTATTTTACCCTGTTAGAAATTATCTCAAGCTTGTAAAGTAAACTGTGTGGTGTGTTAATAACGAGGTCCTGGGGGTAAAAGATGTTAACCCCTGCGCTGATTGAAATGCAGGTGAGACAGCATCTTTGATCATCGTCAGTCACTCTCTATGGCAATCTTTTCTACCCACAGGCCATTGTGTAAACAGGCACAGCTGGGCTTTCTTGCAGAAAATATCCAGCTCTCTGAAATCCTGCATGCCTGTGCGTGAACATATTTTTTCATGCCCTAATCATATCAACAGCGCCCTTAAATATTAAAATATTCACTAGTGTTTGTTTATCTCTCTAGTTTAAGCCAATTATCATGTGTGGACTCTTTCGGAACTTTGTGTTAGATGTTGCCGTGTGATTAAATTCCCGGCGGGCGATCTGTGTGTGTTTGTTCAAATGTGTGTTTCTGTGTGTTTTCTCTCTGCAGAGTTTCCCATGCCAAAGACTGAGTTGGTGCAGAAGTTTCATGTGCTGTATCTGGGTATGACATCTGTGACGCGACCCATAGGTAAAACTGAACCCATGTTGAAACCCATACGGACATCATAAGACATGCTGCATCCTGTAGTGAACTCCTCCACCCATTGTCTCGCTGTTCAGACTTATGTGTTTTGTCCTCAGGTATGGACATCATAAACGGGGCCATAGACAGCCTCGTGTCCTCCACAGGCAAAGAGGACTGGACTCCTGTCATACTGAGTATTGCAGACACCACTGTGGCTGTGATCAAAGAAAAGGCAAGGGGCTTTCTGTTGCTATCCTGAGGACTAACAAATAAATAAAATATGTGAATGCTCTTATCAGGTATAGAGGAAGATCTAATAGAGCTTTGATTCTCCTCTTTGATGGCTGTGCAGGAAGAGGATGAAGAGGTGTTGGTGGAGTGTCGTGTCCGTTTCTTGTCCTTCATGGGCGTGGGACGAGATGTGCACACATTTGCCTTCATCATGGACACTGGAAACCAGCACTTCCAGTGTCATGTGTTTTGGTGCGACCCCAACGCAGGCTGTGTGTCTGAGGCTGTGCAGGCCGCGTGTGTGGTAAGCTCATTTTTAATTCTTTCATAATGAAATGATGATGAAATTGTTATTTATATTTCTTTGTTGTGTCACTATTCCTAAATGAATGTCAAAGGGTGGCTTTGACTTTAAAGGAGCAGTTCTACATTTTGGACAGTACACTGCTTTCTTGCCAAGAGTTAGATGAGAGGACTGATACCACTCTCTTGTCTGTATAGTAAATATGAAGTTACCACTGGTTATCCTGGCTTAGCATAATAGCTGACAGTGGGGAAACAGCTAAGCTGGTTCTGTCCAAAGGTATTAAATTTGCCTACCAATACATTAAAAGCTCATTAATTAACACATTATATCGTTTGTTTAATCCATACAAAATCCAAAGTATAAAATTTAAGCGCTTTATGTGCTGGATTGTACTGGATTTTACCTTTGGACAGGGCCAGCCTATCGGTCTCCCTTTGTCTTCTACCTATGGGCTAAGCTAAGCTAACAGGTTACTGGTAGTAGCTTCACGTCTGCCCTACAGATAAGAGGCATCGATTTTTGCAACTAACTTTCAGCAAGAAAGTGAGTAAGTGTAATGCCCAACTATTCAGAGAATAAATGACCAACAAACTGTAGACGATATACATTTTGTTGTATTTTTCTTGCATTTAACCCAAAAGCCAAACAATAAAAACTCCACTAACCATCTCCTCTTGTTCATTAGCTGCGGTATCAGAAGTGTCTGGTGGCAAGGCCGCCCTCCCAACGCGCTGGTTCCTCCTCCTCGCCCTCTGCGGACTCGGTGACCCGACGGGTGACCACTAGCGTGAAACGTGGCGTCCAGTCTCTCATAGACACTCTGAAACCCAAGAAACAGCCATCAGAACTCCCCCAGCAATGACCGTCACCAGTGACCACAGCACCACCCAGCTGACGCCTGGAACGCCACTCACACTATCGCCACGACAACACCTAATCAGTACCAGCCATGGTAAACAGTGATGTACATATATGTTAACAAACACCACCGCAGATGAAGGAACGAAGAGCAATCCTCCAAAATGCCTGATGATTAAAAAAAATAACAAGAAAACGTATGTTTCATGAGGAGGAATGGAAAAGCTGCAGCGTGTTTGCTTCTGTCACTTGGTGTCACTGGTTGAACTTTGACCTTTGAACACTACTTTGCCCAAGTGGAAACCACCTGCTGGCTTCACTGGCCCTTACTTTATGTGGATTTCTGGCCTAGATGGATTACTTGATCAAGCGGTCCATAGACAGGATACAGGATTACCCAGAAGAAAAAGATCAAATTTCTATTTAGACTGGTTTGTGTAACCACTCATTGGTTTACTCGGTTTTCTTTCACGCTCTGTCCCCTTCTGTAAAATATATTAATCAGCACAGAAAGAGCTCCTGGACTAGATGGCAGAGATGCTGAGCTGCAGGAGCCTTCCTGACAGAAAATGGGGTCTTCTTGCTGTCAAGGGAATCTGACAGGTGATTGAGCAAAACAACCAAGACCAGACAGACAAGACCTGTCAACACTCCAGCAGCCAACCAAATGGCATAAAAATATTTTGATCCTTAAGATGTGTGACAAACTTGAAACGGACAGAAACTTAAAATCCCCTCTGAGGATGAATGAAGTGATTGTAATAATGAAGTGTATGTAAATGATTGTATGTAGGAAGAGAGAATTTAGGGTACAAATCTTGTAGATACGAGGGAGAGATGAGCTGTTGGTGACAGAAAATGCGACAGATGTGGGTTTTGATTTTGCATGTTTTCTTCATGGGATATGTTTTTTATGTAGATGAGTTAAGGGTCTTGGTAAGAAGAGTGGTGAACACACAAGAAACAGATGCTCTCAGCACAAGTCATCTCCACTTGACCATGACTGGATTTACACTGGCACAAAAAAAAAAAAAAAAAAAAATCAGGCCTATTTCTAACCTATACTTAAATAAAAGGTTACTCTCTGCCCCATTAACACAATTACTATTACGTCATTTAATATTTTTTACTCCCCATTCCCTGATAAATGGCTTGTTCAGCAAAAGAAAGGTAACAGTTTTTAATGTATTTTGAAGCTTTAAATTAGTTACGAGTGTAGGTTTTTGCATTCATTAGAGAAAAAAATGAGTTGAAAAGCTCAAGAATGTCACATTGCTTATGTCCAAACTTTACAATTTCCTCAGGAATCTTTCTGCATACACCTGAAGATTTATGTGCAGTAGTAGCAAGAAATTCCAGATCCAATCTTGACTACACAGTAGTGTTCGCCCTGCCTGAACAGCATGGAAAAGATCAAATCTGTGCCATACAGTAAGGGTTAAAGCTGTGTTTTCTCTTCCTCAGTAAATCCAGCCGGTCTACTCCCACTCACAAACAAACATACACACACAAATATGCACATACGGCGGGGAAAAAAGTCTGCTGTCACTGCTATCAAAACCTTTACACTGCTCCTGTGGCTCGGGGCCACCACCTGCACTCGACATGAACTCTGTGAATGCAGTCAAATCTTAGCGAAAAACACACTCCCACACACAAAACAAATGAGAGATGCTGTAAATCATTTCAGTTCTGTTCTTCACTCATCTCTACACCATGTAAATGTAATCTGTTGTGACAATAAATGCATTACCAAAAGAAAAAGCAGCAGCTTTTTGAATATGTCCTTTAATTTTTCAGGTCACTGGACCCTTAAGTATTAGCTGTTCATTATGTAATGACATTGAAATGACATTGGCCCAGCCCTATAAATATATGCAGTTTGATTAGAATCTGAATGAGGCAAGGTTCTTCTTTATGGAACGCAAAGACGTGGTAATAATGACTTTTTAATAATGACAAGTAATAACCTCAAGATTTGAGGTGACGTATTCACATGCTCTGTGAAATTTGGCAGTTAAATAACACTATACATTTTTGTGTTAGATTTAAATACTTCTGACTTTATTTTAAGTAAGCAATTGGCACAGCAATTGTGTTGGGTTTTTGTGAGCTCAAAACAGAGGCCGGGATTTCACCACATCCTTGGAAAGGCCACCACTGGAGCGGGAGAGGGGTACAGTCTGACCCGGACCCCTCCACTTGTAGTTGAAGCTGGGGCTGAATCCCGTTCGGCTGTGCTGGGGAGGAAAGAAGTTAGGAAAGTGAACAGGAGGCAGAACGAGCACCACAGGCTTCAGCACCTCCTGAAGAGCTCTACGAGGACGAGCAACAGGGGTAGAAGGAGGAGGGGCGGGATGCACAGAGGTGGTGGTAGTAGTTGTAGTGTTGAATACAGGGGTGATGCTTTTGGTGGGTTTGCTGTTTTCTGGTTTGAGGGAGGAGGAGCAAGAGCTTTCTTGTTTCGAGGAAGCGAAGGGGCTGGACACGGTATTCTTTACGGTTTGCAAGCGCAGAGATTTGGGTTTACCTGAAAGACAAAAAAACGGGATAGAGGTCAGAGGAAGAGAACTTGATTTTTTCACCAAAGTAGAGAAAGCACTGAGAAAAGGGTATGAGAAATAAATACTGAACGACTTCTGTTCAAACCAACATTATTCCTTGCTACTCTTAGCCAAAATCTAAAAGGAATGGTTTGACATTTTGGAAAAAGTATGCTTATTCGGGTTCTCACTACAGGTACATGTGGAGATTAATTCTACTTATCTGTGTAAATATGAAGCTACAGCCAGGAGATGGTTATGATAGTTTAGCAAAAGACTGGAAACAAGGGAAGCTGCTAGCCTGGCTCTTTCCTAAGGTAAACAAGAATCCAGTTTTTGTATGGATTTAACAAACAAAATATAACTTTTACAACTGCAAAGTTAAGTGGCTGTAGCTTCATATTTAATGGACACACATGAGAGTGACATCAGTCTTTTGGTTTAAGCCTTAGTAAGAAAGCAAATACAAGTATTTACCAAAATGTCAAACTACTCCTTTAACCAGCTTCATGTATCTGTTACAATATACAACTGAATTAAGATATAGGACTGAAGCAATCATGCCCACCTTGTGATGACCACCGTCTGTTTGTAAATTCCTGACATAATGAAGTACTGTTGCTGCCCTTCGTCTGTTGGTGTTTGGATTGAATACAGACAGAAAGGTGGGGCTGAGAGGTGCGCACACGGGCTGCTTTTTTCATCCTGTTGGTATGTCCATGGAGCTCTTTTCTGGTTGGCTCGTTGGAGTTGATCCTGTCCAGTATGCCTTTGGCATTTGCCCTGGCCAGCACTTCCTGTGGTGTCTCAATGACCACTGGCTCAGGCTGTTGAGAAATGACAAATTTTCCATGACCAAATAGCTGTTGTGAAAATGTAATGGAAACTATTTCTTTAACTATTGTTTGCTGAAGCATATAGTTAGCGCTCCAGGTAACTTCACTGACTGGCTACCCAAACACTCCAGTGTAAGAAATAAAATATAATACTTACAGTTTTTCTCAATCGCTTTGGTACATTTCTCGAATCATCCTCGAAATTTGCAAAACAGTAAGTGAATTTCTCAAAACAATTCGTACAAATAGCAAAACACCATGGATTACCTGCAAAAGCCAGTCTCTTGCTCAAAATCCTTAGTTCATCTCTCAAAAGTAAATATCTGTGTCAATGAACATGTCACTGCCATCAGATGAAAAGTCCTTGTGTTATTGTGTACGGATAAGACAGTCAAATTGCTTAGTCGTGTTGTCAATATAACAGTTTACTCTGGAGGGATGTTCTGATGTAAACTATGGCTAAAGTTTTGATGACACTTATTGTAAATTGTAAGTTACACCTTAGTGTATTGATTGCAAGAGACTGGACAAGATTCACATTTACGCTTTTACTGTTTGTACTGTAATTTGTTGACAGACCATGTCATTGCGATACAGAAAGGCCTCGTCTGCCTCTTCCTCTGTTTTGCCTCCCAACTCCTCCTCCACGCAGCCTCACTCCTCTTCCTCTTCTTCTTCTCTCTGGCTGTTGACCCCGTCCAATTCCTTGTCCTTCCATTGTCAAACATTGTAACATTGTGTTGTGCTCCGGCTATATATATATATATATATATATATATATATATATATATATATATATATATATATATATACTTGCCAGTTGGTTCATGAGATGCACCTTTGAGCTATTTCAGAAAACTGGTTGATCATTTGTTGATCAAATGCTTCACACATTTCCCTTCGTTAGAGAAAGTCAAGATTCACCTGGGAGCAATTTACCAATTCAGGACAGATTTAGAAAAATAAGTCTAATGGAAATGTATAGAGATATGTTTGACATATTATGACAACTTGTTCAACCATTTTGCATGTAAAGACTTATGGGATGAACTAATGCCTAAATGTTGTGGGGGGTGAGACTATTCACAGAGACCCATTATAATACATTTTGATCAACATGACATAAGCAACTGATAATGTAGGAAACAGCAGAGAATTGTACATAATCATTTGCATGATGAACCAAAACATTTGCAACTTGTTCAAAGAAATGAGAAACTGCTTTCTTGATGTGCACAAGTGACACAATGATGTGAAGATTGAACAAGTAGTTTTGAGAATTTCAATTCTGATCTGAGAAACGAACCAAAGCGACTGAGAAAAACTGTATTATATTTATATATTATATTCTCATTTATCATAATCAATGAGAAATCACAAAGAGATTAAGGCAGATCATATAATCAACATTTAATGGATCTACTAAAAAAAGATTAATTTACCCCAATAAAAGAAGAAAAAGAATTAATGCTTGAGTTGCTTTACACAATATGTAATATAGGAGAGGAGGAGAGGAGAGGAGAGGAGAGGAGAGGAGAGGAGAGGAGAAGAGAGGAGAGGAGGGGAGAGAAGAGGAGAGGAGAGGAAAGGAGAAGAGAGGAGAGGAGAGGAGAAGAGAGGAGAGGAGGGGAGAGAAGAGGAGAGAAGAGGAGAGGAGAGGAGAAGAGAGGAGAGAGAGGAGAGAGAGGAGAAGAGAGAGAGGAGAGGAGAGGAAAGGAGAAGAGAGGAGAGGAGAAGAGAGGAGAGGAGGGGAGAGAAGAGGAGAGAAGAGGAGAGGAGAGGAGAAGAGAGGAGAGGAGGGGAGAGAAGAGGAGAGGAGAGGAGAGGAGAGGAGAGGAGAGGAGAAGAGAGGAGAGCCACCATGTCCTTGTTGCTGGCTGCGGGGTCACCTGCTGTCTCAGCACCAGCACACACAGCAACCTACTGCTCTCCTAAACACCTGAATTATTCACAAGCACAGTGTACACTACGGGGACATGCAGCCTGTGTGGGTTTATGTGTGTATTTTGTTGTAAGTGCTTGTATGTACTTTAATGCAAATGCATATATGTGTTTGTATAAGCTGTAATTCTGTGTACATAGATATGTTTGCAAAAATAAAGTGTGCCTGTGCATGTGAGGAGGGTGCATTTTGCACAGGTGCATGTACCTATAAGTGTTGAAACTCTGTGCACACAGGTAAACATGTCTTAGAAGCACGGCTATAATGCAGTCTTTGGTGGACGCCCTGAACTTCATTGATGCTAACTCATACAGACAGGGGGCGCTGAATTATTCAACAGACACTCTCCTTTGCCTCCCTTTCTTCCCTTCACCCCTGTAAATCTCACTTCCTCTCCACTAACCAACTATGCCATACTCTGTAAATCTCTCATTTCCTTCTACACTCTGCCAAACTAATCTGCAGAGCACACCCTGGGGCGGAGCCCATTCTGTTTCAGTACTGTTGTCTGAACTCATTATATCCAATATATCTTGGCAAATATATCCAAATTTATGGAACTCTTCTTATACAAGAAAAAAGTAAAAGTGAAAGGTGTGGGGTTCTAAACCCTATATTAACATTGTCCAACTTCGTCCTTCAGTAGTTACAGTCTTTTAGAGCAAAGTCCACACGTGATGTGCTGTGCTTCCTCTAAAAATTTGACCAGAATAACTTGAATGTCTTTATTGTGCCCAGCTGTTCCTGTATGGAAGGCTCATAAAGAACTTCACTGGGCGCTTCTCTGACAGTCGATGTAAGCCAGACAGCATTCAAACGCTTATATAATTGCTATTTTTATGGTGCTTTTCAGAGTGCCACAATAACTTTTGATTAGCTGAGTTTATTGGAGGTAGGGAGAAAAAAATCATGTTTGAGGCACCATTACAGCAGTTTGATTATCTTTTCATTCCTGCCAGTGGAGGTGTAAAACATGATGAACGGCCAGAGAGAAGCAGACACTACAGTGCGAGAGAGCCTCGTCATACCCGGTGGGGGTACGATGGCTTAATAACCTTGCACTGGCATCATAAGCGTGAGAGCAGATTTCATAATGTGAGGGAGTATGTCGTAAACATGGCTATGTTGTGGATTATGAGGATGTGGGGAAGCCCTGTAGATCAACTGCAACACACTGCACCTATGGCCAGTTAGACCTAACAGTCTACTATCTAGCCTAAGTAATAGGCAAAAGAGAGTGAGAGTGAGAGAGAGAGAGAGAGAAAGAGAGAGAGAGAGAGAGAGAGAGAGAGAGAGGGAGACAGAGAGAAAGAGAAGGACAGACAAAGAGAGGAATATGAAAGTGGGTTGGAGACAAGATGAATTTGGCTGAAATAGAGGACTGAGAGACTTTATGAAGCAATTAAAGCCTCACGACTCGATGACACAATAGAGTCAGAGACAAAGTGCGTACCAATTATCAGTGTTCATAAAAGAGTCAGAAAATTGATCTGAGGGCTCCTTTCAGACACTGACATTTCTGAATTTGCCTCCAAAGACACTCTGTCCAAGAAATTTCTGCTGTGTCTACTGTGTCCAATTCTCAAAGGTAATTCCAAAACACCTCCACAGGCGTATACACAAATAAAAGAGGACTATATCGCCCTCAATCACCTTTCCGGTTTTTAATATGAGCTATGACATACAACACTCTCTCTATCCAACTCTCTGCTTTTTCTTGCTCAGAGGGTGACTCTCACTGTCATCTTGCTCCTCTCATCCCCTCATCTCATTGTGACGTACTGAATTTCTATTTTTTCTAAGTTGACCCAGACAATGTCCTCCTCTATCTTCAGATTTTCCTTTTGAGCATTCATTCACACTCATCCCAACACCTTCACCTACATCTCACTTTTCTTTCTTGGTGCTGATTAAACTCAGCCAGGATGTCTGTGACCCAACATTCTCATTTCTTTCCTTCCTATCACAGTCTGTGATGCTCATTTTCACCTGATCTCATCTCTTGTAGCCTGGATCTCTGCATAGCTTCCCATTCAAAGGGCTCTGTTTCTACAAACATGCTTCAGTTTCCCAGTGGATGTTTGTGTGTGACAGATAGCAGACAGCACAGTGTACCTGCTTCATCATAATTCCCATGCTTGCCTTAACGTTCACCAATTAAACTTATTTCACCTTGTCTCTGTTGTTTCTGTGTCTGCGTGCATCCATGAGAGAGCCAACTGTATGATGGTTTTTCAGGACTTGAATGAGAGTGGGTGAAGGACAAGAGCGTCTCAGCAGATATAAATAATGGATCAGTCAGTGTTTCACCTCAGCGTATACTGTATGTGTGCAAAAAAACATACTCACTGTATCCTTTCTGTGAACAGCAATTTAACAACTGAACAAATTGTCAGGCAAACATACAACAGTAAGCCAAGTAACATGCTGGTATCACACTGGTTAAGCCCTTGGTCAGGTCCAGCACTACTGTTGGAAATTTTCTGTCATTGGAGACTAGACAGCTTGCCAGGGCCGGATGCTAAATGATCTAAATTTGTCCCTGCTTGTCTCTTTGGCTGCACTGCCTAAAAGCAGCAGCAGCAGTGGAGTGGTGCTGCTGTGGTGTTGCTACTTTTTTAAGCTGCTTTTTTTTTAGCTGCAACAGATTCTGTTCAAGAAGTAAACATGTAGAAAAAGGTTCTGACTTTACATTTTAAGATAGTAAGATAGAAGTTCCTTATTACAGCAGAACCTGGAGGCCGATGAGGAACAGCATCTTAGGTAGATTTCACATTTGGCTTTGACATTGAGCCATAGCAGTTACTGCTCAGTGATGTTAAGTATTTTCTATACATGTTGCACATAAATGTGCAATTCAGCTGGAGTGCATTCCTACATGACTCCTCCTTTCTTGTGCTCACTAAAACACTAAATTGACCCTAGACCAATTCATCAATGTAAACCACTGTTTTATCTTTGTAAAGTTTCGTTATGATTTAGTGATGCTCACCTCTCTGGTGAGAACAGCCAGGAAACAGCCATTACTCTGTTCTGAGGGCTCCAGCATGAAGAAGGGGTCTGTTTCCTCTGGGCCCTCTGCATTGTTAGGAGAGCTGAACACAGATGGACTAAGCCTATGTGAAACAC
The DNA here is from genome assembly GCF_021018895.1 of Seriola aureovittata. Classification (NCBI taxonomy): domain Eukaryota; kingdom Metazoa; phylum Chordata; class Actinopteri; order Carangiformes; family Carangidae; genus Seriola; species Seriola aureovittata. The sequence goes on from NC_079371.1 coordinate 16,157,405, forward strand.
ACACATACACATAAAAAAATATAATGTATGAACAAACGTAAGTTAATAAAGTTAATAAAAGACACATTAACTAAGAAAAAGCACAAGGGCTGCAACTAATTATCATTTTCATTATTGATTAATCTTTGGATGATGTTATTTCATTATTCAATAAATTATAAATCAATTGTTTCAGCTCTAAAATGCACCAGTTGTCTAGTTAAAGCTAGTGTGATCCATACCCATATTACTTCTGTGTTATTTATGCTAGCCTGAGGCATTGCCAGCACACCAGGCCAGCTTACTGCAGAGAGTTGTCAGTCTTGGTATATTCAAGTCTACAGGAATGGTTGACTTCAACAAGTCTTAGTTCTTCACACCACACAAACAAAAACACACACGCACACGCAAAACCTATTGAAAAACTATAAAGGATGTCTATGGGAAGGCAAGCTGTCTGAAAACTTTTTTCAGTGTTTAGAGACACAAAATGGCAACTTTGATTATATTTTCACTGAGTCTCCTTCAGTTCCTGCCTAAGGTGTGGTGGGACTTTGACAGAGGCCTGTCTGAAAAGAGACAGACAAACAACTCCGCAGGCTGAGAGACAGCGAGGCAAACACACAAAGAAAGACAATGAAAGAGCAGAAAGTGCAACAGGGTACTGAGGTAAAGACTGAGGCTGACCTGTAGTTTGCTTGTTTTGGTTCCTCCTCCTGCTCAGAGCTGGCCTTGGCTTGTTCAAGGGCTCTGCTCACAACCTCTTCATTCTCCTCTGGATATGAAGAACAGGTAGAGTACACCACTGCCAAAACCTTGGGGACTACACACAAACATGCATGAATATATCAACATATTGTATGTATGTAGCCAGGTTAAAAGCCAGTTTACTGACATGTGACCACACTTCTAAACAACAAACTCATTTCATGTTCAATTAAACCAGGGAGAAAAGATAAGCACACACACATTTAGTTATAGAGTGTTTCTTCCTCTCATTTTGTGACAGTTAAATGCGATTATTCAAACTGAGCCATCCTCCTCATCAAATGCTCCCTTTGAAGAAATGGATTGTCGAATATTAATTTCTTCATGCTGTTTACGTATGTGCATTCCTCATTTTATTCAACTGCTGCTGGCTTGTAGATTTGTGAGGCTGTCGGCTGTTTGATTTCCTTCATTTGAGATATGATGTCTTTCTTGCTCATAAATTGTAGTTAGATAGAAACATTTCACGCAGAGATTACCACAAATAAAATCTGCTAAAATGTGGCAAATTGGCTACAAACAAATGTGAACAAATGTCTGTGTCTTTGTCTAAGCGTGTGCCTACGTAGAGACACTGAAATTATACCATCAACTCAACCCAGCCAAAGCACTCAATATGCACCCACCATTAATTAACGGTCCTATAGAAAGTATCTAAACTGGAAAAATGTACAGAGGGCCGAGTGATGACAGTGAGATTACAGGTTCTGGTTTTCATTGCGCCTAACAGAAAGACTCCATCTGCTTGATGAACATGACACAGACCAACACAAAAAGAAGAGCACTGAACAATACAAGATGGAGCCCGATTAACAAGGTACTCAATGGAATAAATGAAATATATAGAATGCAACTCAGCAGAAGAAACTCTGCCTGCAGAAAATAATTGTAACATCTGTATAAAATACAATACAATATCAATTGCTCAACATATCATGTGACTTAACAAAGTAGGTCCTTCTGCCAAGTTCAGTTCTACAAAATCTATGCACTAAAAGCAGAATTACTAATCACTTGTTTAAAATATGCAAGGAATGCTGCAGCAGACTGTGGCTGACCGGCACAGAGCAACATTAGCATTCCTAATTAAGACTCAGACTGTCTCCAAGGGACACCACAGGCTTCAGTCTAATGGCATACGAGATTAGATAATTAGGAAGTATAAGCTTCATTGTGTCAGAGAGGTGAGAGAGGCTACATGCACAAGACTGAGATCATATGGTACGTGTGTCTGAGTGTGCGTGTGTGTGTGTGAGTCTACATGAGAGCAGGTTGTTCAACACCCACACTTCAAGGCATGATCAATATCCTTCCTCTGCTGGGCTACCAGAGCTTCCAGTTTGCTCTGTGCTATGGAACCCTGGGATAGGTCCTGCAGCAGGTCTGGGTCTGAGAAAACAGAGAAACAGTATCTGAGTTTTTTTAATTGTTCTGTTTAAGACAATGCTGAGTATAAGTACAGATTATATATAAGAAATTTTAATATAACTAGCATATAGTAAGTAGATGGTTGGGCTTGATTTGACAGTTTGTGAGAGGGTTAGGATGTGCATGAGAGGATGAGAGGATTGTGGGTGGATCATCAAGAATTATCTTTGAAACAAGATCAAACATAGCAATAAAATGGATAAAATGGATATTGATATTCATAGTAATGCTCTTCATCTTCTGTTTAAACAGAAAAAGAAGTAATCATGTAACTCTGTGATGGAATTGTTTGATGTGGAATTGTTCCACTTTACATTTATTGATTAAATCACCGCTTACCTTAAAACTTAAAACCTTTTTTATACCTCTTTCCTATTTCAGTATGGACACAACAGGGTGTAATATAGACAAGGTTACAATGTGTATTTCTTAAGTCCATACTGTATGGCCCTGCTGAATGCATAGAATACTACATACCTCCATTCTCTTGCAGTATAAATTCAACTGGGTTGCTGACTGCAGACACAGAACACTTGGGAGTCAACAGGATAACACGGACCTTCTGAAGTCGCTTGTCACCACCATCCAAAGACTCAAAGACCCCTGGTATCAGCTTCACATCTGAGTAACATGCACATACAGTGTAATAACAACATAATCATAAACACACATTTGTAGAATGAATAGAAGAAGAATAGAAGTCTGTTCACAATGTCCCACTCTATTTCTTTGCAGAAAGATTCCCTGCCTGAAGGCATCTTCTGCAATTATAAAAAATGTCAGCTTTGTCGTGCACTTAATTGTTTCCCTAGTGACTAACTAGGGTGGCAGCCGCTATTACCAAATAATATTTACATAAATCCTGGAATCTCAGCAGACACTGGTCTAAAGTACACTGGATGCTCTGGCAAATTGCTCAAAAGAACAAACTACCAATTTTTTAACCGAAACTTTCTGTGTAAATACCCCCGTCTTTTTTTAAATTAGTCAGCTCCCAAAAAGAAAATTAATAGCTGTTTTCTCTGCTTCTACTTCCTTCTGTATATCTTCTTTTATCATTCATACAAAGACACAAACAGATTATGACATGAACACGTCCAATCTGTGCCTACTTTTGCAGCCCATAGCAGAGATGGCTTGCTGTAGATCTTCCCTTTGAGCATCCGTACGATCGCTGACACAAACATAAACTGTGGGCAGGTTTTTACAGTTGGTTTTATGTTTCTCAGCAATTAGGGAGGCGATGTGGCAGACCGTGAGGTCAGAGAAGCACCCCACCATGAGAACATCTCCTTCCTCAGGTAACACGGAGCACACTGCTTTTGGGCCTAGGCTGCAAGACTTATCCTACAGGCACATTGAATGAAAGCATTAGTTTGGTAGTGAGACCAACAGATTTCAACTTAAGACTTCAAGAACCAGGTTTTTTAGCAACACTTGCAAACTAATGAGACACAAACTGAGATAAGAGAAAGTAATAGAAAGAGTTACACTGTATGATAGTGGTAAATGGAACTGATGTGGGAATAGATGATAGAGAAAAGGGAGTTTGGAACAGCTGTTGCAAAGCAGAAACTGAAGGGAGTCAAGATGAGGAGATGGAGGAAAAGAGAAATGTAGAAAATGAAGGAGAGTAGCGGTGTAGTCAGATTACAACAGAGATGTCCTTCAATCAATGGGATCCCCTCTGGAAATAGTGCATAACATATCCCTGTGGAGCCACTGGGCTGGGTTGAGTTTCTGTAGTCAGCATCCAGATCACAGGGTTTGTCAGAAAAGACAAACCAGGGAGAATGGAGAGAAGAACAAGGACATTTGCAAAGAACAGAAGAGAGAGAGTGTGTGATAGAAACCCATAAATCATGAGAGGGAAGAAGTGGAAAAAGGAGAGGTGATTGAATATTTGATTGTATTTGGCTGCAAAATCTGATTCAAGTGTGTTGTAGTGCTGCGTGCTGCTTATGGGTTGTATGGCAGCTTGACTTTAATGGAGTAGAAATTAAATGATTAAACCGCTCATCCCCTGACTGGAGAATTCTTTATGGCTCAATGTGAAGTATGGCCAGATGGGGGAATCTGATGTGAAATATTTGTATCTCAGAAAACTAATCTTAGTTGGCGTCAGGAACCAAGTCTATTACCAAAGTTAAATCATAAATATCAGTGAAGATGGATAGTGCTGAACAGAATTCCACAGCCATATTTAAGTACAGAGAGGAGGCTGCCCTTGTCAGAAACCTCCTCTCTGTGTGTAGCTTGTACCTGGATGATGAGTTTGTGGTCGCTAAGTAGCTTGGTGGAGTACAGCTGAGCTTTCAGCTGAGCAGGGAATACCAGTATATCCCCACAGTGGGGATCCTGGCAGAAGCTCTGGCCCCCTAGCTGCCCAATCGATTTCACCTGCGAGAAGCCTGCACTCCGCAGAACACTTTGGACCTCATCAAGACTAGAAGCAAAGGAGAGGGCGGCAGATTAGTGGAAGCCCAATAGAGGAGGGATGAGGACGGAGGAATGTTAGAGTTGGGAGAAAGAGGAAGGCTGTCATTATAGATAATAACAGTGTGTAGAATTGCTATGTGGCCTTTTAAAAGACTTTAAGACTTCAATAGTAATATGTGCAGTAAAAACCATTAAGATACACACTTGCACCCACACATACACACACACACCACTCGTCCCAACAGGTGACCTTTACAGTCCCAGAGCTTGCTGAGGGTTGTTGCTGATTGAATCTGTCCGCAGCAGCAGGATTTACACCTAACTGAATCAGCCTGACGGGGCGTGTGCAAGAACACACATTAGCACACAAACACAGTGACACATAGACACGCACTTACACGCGTACACATAGTCTGGTGGTTTAATTGGATGTCAGCAGGGCACCTGGCCCATAAAACACTGGGCAGCACCACAAGTTTAAGGTCTGTGTATAGATGTAGGTGAGTGCGTTGATGCTTGCATTTACTCTATGTATGCTTTCAGTGCATTCCCATGTTCATGGACAGGTGTCAACGTATAGATATGTAATCTGCTTTTGAGTGGGTGAGCGCATACTAGTTTTGTGTATGAGAGTATTTTAGCTTGTGCTCAGCTGACCTGCTCTTCAGTGTGTTGACCCATGTGTAAAGTGGAAGGCTGCTTGATCTCTCCTGCTTTGTCTTCACACTCTCTGGCAGGATACACTCAATGGACAGGAGATTGTGTTTGATCCTGCAGCGGGCCAAAGAGGCTGCCAGCTTGGTTTTAAACCTACGAAGAACACATATAAAATTTATTTCTCAGTTGGTCCTCCCTTTTATAGTTTGAATTCTTTCTTTGTGCTCCCTCTTATTTTCTTTCCTTACCTGAGAAGACAGTTTTCGACATCTCTAACTTCCTGTATGATCTCCTCCTCCCCTAAGCATTCCCGTGGGAGGAACTTCCTGTCCTGGAAGTCATACAGCATAACAGCAACAAGGCCCATCTGATCATCTGGCTGGAGCATAAGAACAAAATATACAGTTGATTGATGACACCTGTTTTAACAAGAGAACAATGAAAAGAGGAGGAACAAGAACAGAAACTAAATAACATGGCTGGGGAGAAAGCTTTTATTTATTGAAAGGTTACACCTCAAAAGTCTGCGGCATAAGGTACATATGTAGAATTTAAAAGTGCATAAAACCAGCACAACCTGATATTTGAGTGTATAAGAGAAAGCTCTATTTTGGTTACCTAATGAGGGGTGCAGTGCAGTTATAGTATTTATCTGTATTGATTCAGAGACTAAATTATCCAGTTTTCAGACACTGATACACACATAGTAGCTCAAGGATGTCCTGCCATGACCCCACCTCTGCTAATTAAACAGAGGAGGAAGCCTGAGTTGTGTCTCTACCTCTCCTCCTCTACAATGATCTCTCTCCCTTCAGCTCTCTACCTCTCTCTCTTCTTCTTTCCATGTTTATACCTCTCTCTCTCTCTATCTCTCTCTCTCTCTCTCTCTCACTCTCTCTTTCTCCCTTTCTCACTCCACCTTTCTGTCCCTGAGGGTGGGAGGGCACCAGCTGCATTAGTGGCAGATGGTGTTCCACAGCAGCAACAGCTTGCCACATCCTCACTACTGGGCTAATGGGGCGAGAAGCTAGAACGCTACAAGGGTTTATGTTGCAGCTAAGGAATTAGCCAACACTTATTATTCATTCCAGGCGCTTTTGGAAAGGTTGGTTTATAAGACAGGTTGTGGCACTCCACTTTTCCTCTCTTGTCCTCCCTCTCTAGCTCAAGTTCCATTTGCCCTTTACTAAGGTTAAACCCTTGGGTGTGGGAAAATTCCCAGTCATTAATTTGCCTGGCAACAACATCCCATGGTAGGAAACTGGCGCACAGTAAACATACCAGCTCTGTTTGTCATTTCAGATCCACGCCTACAACATAAGATAGTAACTTGGTCTCACTTTGCGTGGACTAATTTTCTATTTTATCACATGACCATAAGCTGGGTTTGATCAATCAACGTGGCCAATGGTTAAATTCAGTTAAGTATTATCAGATGAGTTTTATAGATAAGGCAATTGGAATACATAAGATATGATTAAAGTTTCATGGCTCATTTTATACAGGGATTGGATCTGTTTCATGTTAAATGTGCCGCTCAGCCTAATATGTTTGCCTCTACAGATTTGACATTGTCACTCAGGCTATTTCCATCCTCCACAGGATTTAGGCTTCATTTTCTCTCTCCACTGAGATCAAATATGCCTCAGGCTCTTTCAGCATGCAAGTCTATCTCTATCTGTATCTTCATTTTTCAATCCCCCTTTTTTCCAGTACCCTCATGTACCCCCCTTTTTCCAGCCAGCCTATTCCCTCTCACCCACCTCTTTCTCCTTTTTCTATCAAGGTTGAACTTTATAGATGCCAGCAGTGTAAAAGGAGGTGAGCTTGAGTTCTAAAGACTTTCTCTTTGTGTCTGGGCTTTATTGTCTCACTAGAGGGATGCAGAGTAACGACCTGCCACCAACACATAGGGAGACCCATTCATTTCACCCAGGGCCATATTTCAGAGGGCTACAGTGTGAGTGTATGTGTGTGTTTGTAGGGTTTGCTTTGCAAACACACATTCATGTGTATTAATGTGTCCGTATATGTTTGCGCCCTCACTGAAATAGACGTTAGTTGTCTACAATCTTTACACTCCATGACTGCTCAGGTTTTCTACACAGCACCTCTTGCTTTCATCACTCTTCTCCTCTACTAGCTCTGTGCACACAGACTAGCTCTGCACTCTGTGCATGTTTTATCACCATCCAGATTGCTGGAGAAGGAGCTAAAGCACCCCTCATCTTTCCACAGCTTTTTTTATGTGGAATGTTAAAAGTAGGGTGAGTACACACCAGTCTCCTCCAGAGGATACCTCTTCATGTAAGTAGCAGGGCATTCTTCTATTGTCTAACAGCAGCAGGTTCACAGCTGTGTTGGGAATTTTTCTTTTACGACTACTCAGCATAGCCTTAGTATCACTAAAAGCATTCAGCACACTGGTTCATGGACTAATGTTGGGTAGACATTGTGTAGAATACACTTAGATGCTACCTCCAAACACACTGCCCCTGGCTTGTTACAGCATTTTGATTTCATCACTAATTAATGAGGTGTTTTGTTTGAGAAAAGCATTAAAGGAAAAAACGCAGCCAGGCATATTCTGCCACATAGTACTTTTTAGATGTGTTACTCCAAAGGGAGCGATTGTCATCGATTAGGGCAGGGAATATAAAAGGTGTATATAAAAGGAGAAAAGGAGAAAGAAGGAGTGTATCAGTGTAATACATCAAAACTATTTTTAACTATTAAAACTACTTAATAACTACTTTTACTGATTAAAGGTCTTGAGAACAAAACAAAGAGTACGTGGAGTATAAATAGCAGGACAGGAATACTGAAGAACACTGAGTAATGCTCTGTCAAATCCTTGAGAGTGAAAGAATTTAGAAAAAGAGCATGAGGTAAACATATAAACAAAGGAATGGCATTATAAACTCCAGAACTTACTTCTGGTCTTTTTTGAACAATTGAAAGAAATTTATGTGCCTCTCTGTCACATAATACTGACATACGCCAAAGGATTAAACATGTGTACTTCTGCTATGTTAAAAATACTGCCCCTATGGAACTCACTTACTATTGGCTGAGTGGGGTAAAAGTAGCTGTCAATCATGATGTCCTCCAGCAGTTCTTGATCTGTACAGAAACAAAGTAAAAAAGATTAGGTAAAAGGATGGAAATGTAGTAATGGGGATTTCCATTACTAATTTTGCATCTGAGCAATACATTTGTATATTAGTGCCATTTTATATATTAGTGTCTAATTATCCCTAGAAAAAAATCCCCACTCTTTCATTTGGAGCAATAGATAAAGGCACAAGAAATTACATACTATCCATTAACTGGTAAAATATATGCTATGAAGGATAAATCCATATCTAATGATAGAAAAAAGAGAGAAAAGAGATTAAGACAAAGGGAGAGGGGCTCCTAGAGGCATACCAAACGATCGTGATTTAATTTGAAAAGATAATTCAATTAAATGGGGGAGGGGGGTGGGGGTAATTTCCCATGATTAAATGCTTATTTGGTTCTTAATTAGACTTAATCTGATTCTTCATTTGCCTCATTTCTTTCGTTTATTGTGTCTGTAGTGAGTGCATGTGTGAAATCAAGGGACTAATGAATTAATGACATCTGAGGTACTTGACAGGGTACATCTAAATATGATCTGTGAAACCAAATATAAGAACCATGCATGTATTTCATACCAGACTACACTGTGTTTCTGACTCTCGTTACTCTCTTTATTTTATCTTTATTTATAATTATCTTATTTAACACCCATTACATATGATGAGGTAGCAAATTGATGGACAGCTCTACAATTACGCTTTGCTTGACCATCTTATCAAACTGGACAATAGAATAGAAATATAACTATATGAACTGTAAAATGGTGAGAGTTGCCAATCAGATATCTATGTGGTTTATATTGTTTTTAAATCATGCCCTGACTGTCACATCATGAAGGCAGCGACTGTCTCGATAGCCAACAAGATGCTTTCCCTCTGAAATATACCAAAACACAAAAAGACTTATCCATTCCACACCCATCTGTGAGCAGTGGGCTCTCCTTTTCAACATGAGGGAGATGGACAGATGGCAACACTATCCAGGTTATCATGTGAGGATTAAAGAACAGCTGCTTCCAAAGCCACTCAGCAGGTGCAGTCTTTGCTCATTATACACAGGAAATGGGAAAAAGGATAAATTCTCTAATGTGGACGTGTTTCAAGGGAGAGGTGGAAATGAGGTGCATGTGTTTGAGTAAATGTGAAAACCTTCAGTTGTACCATTAATATGCGTGTGCAGTGTGTCTGCTACATGTGTGGTTGCCTTCTTGGCTAATTCTTCTTCTTTTTAGACACAGCTCTTAAGCTGCAAATAGGAGGTATGACCAGGACAGAGCCCATCTATTGAGATACCATGGAAACCACAGACACCGCTGTTAATTTATCACATCGCAAATCATGCCAAACTGTACTCTTGGTCTCTGCATCCAGGTATATCAGCACACAAGCAGCCAGGTACACAAATAAATTTTGCCATGTAATGGAGCTTATCTTTAATTGTGGAAACAAAGGCATATCATCAGCAGTGCTCTAATTTATAGCTGATGTAGGTCAATAAGGTTTACAACAGTGGCCATTACTGCAGAGGGTCCTCCAAGATAAGCCCTGAAGAGATAACCACTCACTGCACACAGTGAAGCACAGACCCCAGAAGGGGCCATGGTGGTTGGGTCTGTAGAGGTCACAGTCCTCCACATGCTATAAATCATACACAGCAGGTCGAGTAAAACACAGAGAAAATTCAGCTATAAATCACATACAGGAGACGTCTTTACACAGCGGAAACAGTGCTGGGTTTTGCTTGTGGGACAAGACAGAATTTCTCAAATCAGAGCCCCTGGTACTAGAAATTGACATGCAAAAAAGGCTTGGAATCAGTCTAATGAGAAACTTGTCCTACACCAACAGAAGGCACTAGTTATCCCAGCACTTTTGTTGAGGTTGTGTGTTTTGTGGCTTCTATCCAGGTATTATACAATGAACAGTGATTGATGGGGACTGTAGTCAAACAGATCCTTAGTGAAAGAGCCAGACCTGAATGCAGGCACCTCTTCAGCCAGTTCTTTGTCTCACAATGTTCCGCATCAATGCACCAGATTGCACATTAATCTGAGAGAGTAGCAGCCAAAAAAAAGGTACATGCCATAAGTTACACAATTACTTTTGGACTAAATAGCAAGGCTCTCTTTCATGTTGTGCACATGCACTATTTAACATCTGCTAAGGCATACTGGTGGTAGCTGCTCTGATTGTGGTCAAGGACAAAAAAGACAGTCTTCCTCTCTCCAATAGTCTAAGTCTAGCCTCATACAAAGTGGTCCAAAGAACCTTTCTAGTTGCACATAGAGAATACAGCAACCACAGTCATCTGACAAGGGCGTCTGGCAGCCCAGTTGGACAGTATGGACAATGAGGCAGAAATACTCAGAGGAGTAGCCAGTGGAAAGAAAGAGGGAGAGCAGGAAAGGAGGGAGGGGGGCTCTCATTGCCTGCGACAAGGTCAACTATTTTCTACCAGTAAAAATTCACACAAAAATGACTTTACATAGCTTAACATCTGAACATACCTCGAGCAGTGAGAGCACACAATATGACCAATCAACAAGAAATGAAACCTTGACAACACAAACTGCCTCTAGGTCAGTGATTGTGTAGAAAGTCACTCAGATATGAAAAAGGAATTTTTAAACACACGGGAGAGGTCGAAGAAATAGTAAAGCCCCGAAGATATAAAAGAAAGAGAACAATCAGAACAAAGTGTAAGAGAACAAGCAGCAGAGACGAGAAGGCAAAAAGGACTTGACTGCTAATATTTGTTATTCGGGCAACTTCAGCCTTGTCTTTGTTTTAAAAATGTCAAATCTACACCAGGGTAAACTCCAATTTTCACTCCATATTTTTGTAGTGACTGACAATCACAAAGTCTGTGTCCTCAGCCACCGACACGGAGATTACTGGACAACGTTTTTGTTTTGAGCAGATAACAGTTATAATCACAAGATCAATACCAGAGCTCATTGGCATTTTGCTCTGTACATTTTTTCGCTGCTGAAGCATTTCTTCTTTGGGTTAACAACTGACCTCAGCTCAATTTTGGATCAGTCATTGCAAGGCAGTGCACGAATAATGTGTTTCGTGCACTGCATGGGTGTGTGTCACTAGTAAATCAATTTCTGCACCAAAAGTCACACCGCTTGTAGGAGGAGGAGGAAGAGGAGAGATTAACATTGGCTTCCAGGTTGTGTCATTTCATCTGCACCCAATTTCACCACACATCGAGACAATCTAACATGTGACCAACATGTGTATGTGATTGAGGAAAGTCACCTTCTCCATAACTGGAATAAAGTTTCATGAAAAATCAGCCCAAGCTGCTCTACGTGTGAAACAATGATGTACTCAGAAATTGTTGTACTGTAACACTGCAAACTGATTCAGCTTCAAATACACAGGAAAACTAGAATTTATTTAATCCATTTTCTGTGCAGACCATGTTCCAGTAAAACAGTAAAAATTAAAGAGACATTCATTATTTTATTATCCTGAAAACTAGCCAATGGTGGCTTCTCAGCTTCTTCCTTCTTTAAGTTGTCTGTAATGTACGGTATTATCCCGCTTATTGAAATTGTACAAATTAACCAATTCCAAAAATATTAGGTGTGGGGGATGGGGACTGTAAAGAAGAACTGTACTAACATAGCACAGATAAGAGAGGAATATTTGTCTTTGAAATAAGCTCTGAACAAAAAGGGGATTAAATTTAGCAAGTAATGCAGTATACTGTAATTATTATAAGCTCAAGCAGGCCATTTTTTCCTGTAAGTAGAGCTTAGCTCATGTTCTCGTGCAAATTAATTTGTTTTCACGTGCCTACAGTAAAAGCTAATTCCTCATTCTGGTTAGTGCATACAGGCATCCTCTTGTAGAAACAAATAAAGGGTGATGAATGAAAACAATGTCCTGGCAATAAGATCCCTAAGTGCTCTCTTATTATCCTTAGCAATGTAGTCGATTTCATCTAGAAATGTAAGTACTATGACCTACAGCGGTAAAACTGATAAAGGTTATTGCAATGATGTGCTGGGGCTTGTGATGATAAATTAGATGCTAGATTTTGAGGTGATCTGCATTAATTGTGGGACATGTAGGCCCAAGGCTTATCCAAGTTTAGTGGATGGGTGGTGAGAATGAACAAAATCATTCATGGCTATGAGGGTGTTCCTGCTACCTGACCTCTCCATCCACTAAGAACGCATTAAATCGATTCCAGCCAGCTTCCTGCACTGACAGTCAACTCACCTCGCCTCCCTGATCACCATGGTGATTACACACCTCTGTGACTTCGGCCACCCAGACCCCACCCCAGTCCCAGATAACAGATTATGGGCTAAATTGATCTGTAGCTTCACACAGAATTCCCCCTGGTCATTCAAGCATTTTTTTTCTCTTCTACTTGCCCTTCATCAATCTATCTATATCCAATTCTACCTGTCAATTAACTTCCCCAGGGCTATTTATTCTCATTTCAAATGGCTGTTTGTTTGCCTGGAATCAAATACTTTACTTGTTTTACATGCAATTTAATGTACCTGAAATAAATCAAAATAGGGGTCACTGTACACTCTAAACAAGTCACCCAAAACACACAGTCCAAGTATATAAAGGGCGTGGCTGTGTACATGCATGCAAGGTTGAAAGAAAAAAGGAAGCAAGAAAGAAACAAGGGAAAAGTAATAAGGACACAAGGTTCAACAAACCCAAACAACCTCAGGTAACCAGTCACTGACAAACTTACATTTAAGCGTATTGAAGGCTAGTCCATAAGCAGTACGTTGCATCTCCTCATCTTTGAAGTCCGGTAATGGGATTCCACTCTCTTTGCCATAATTCACCAACCTGTGGGCAGCAGGCTTTTCCAGATGGTTATTCTGAAAGATGATTGATGCCAGCAGGTAGACTCTGTCTGGGAAGCCCAGCTGACCTTGGCCAGTGGTCTGGAGCTCTGGAGCAGGGATGTCACTGTCGGCTGGGTCATCCAGAGGAGTCAGATCTTTGCTGCTTGCCATCTGAGAGTCAGCTATTTTTAATGTGGAAGAGCGACTGTTTTTATTTCTAACCATCTTCTCAGTGATGTGTTTCCTCTTTGACACCTGAGAACATGCCAAAATAAATCGTTACTTTAAGGAGTTAAATATTGCACAAACCACTCATACACAAGTTAGACACTGAGATAAATTTGGGATTTGGGGCAGTATAAAGAAAATCGACTTTTAGACTTTATTAAATAAGTTACTTGTGAATAAATGTCCACAGTCTAGCCATAAACCTCACTGCAAAATGTGTGCAGCCAATCAATTACACTCAAAGCTAACGTTTATAACCATGGTGAAAATGGTGTGATTCAAATATCTATGACTTAACTTTGCATTGTTTCATTTAAGATTAGCTAGCCAGGGTGAACATTTGGCCAAAAGTAATGTTTTTTGAAGATAATGTGGCCTCATTATTTATTTAAAAATGTAACTGGCTGTAAGTATTAAGTAAGGCACATAACAGTAAACTAATTAAATATTCTGTTTTGAAACAAGTGAGGAAATGTTAGCTAATGGCTACTATGATGGTTACGCTTTCGGAATGATTCGTTAAAAACCTAGGCAATGATTTAACCAAGCTAACGTTACTGTTTGTTAACAGCGGTAAACTAAATATTTCGAGTAACTCACCTTACCTTACGAAAGGAGTGTCCCGCTTTCGCTCCCAAAAATACTTCACTCGTATCCGGGAGTTTTCATGTTTATTTATCGTTGCAAGTATGTAACGCTAGTTTTAACGGTAGTTGCCACTGTTGGTCGTTCTGGTGACTCCGTGACTCGAGGCAAATAAATTCCCCACTATAAATCTGGGTCCGTTTAGAGGCAATGGGCGTCTCCGCAGATGTTTACAACACCCCCCACTCCAACCCTTGAATCTCCTCTGTTATTTATAAAACTGCTTTTAAGTTTTAACACACCAAGTGTTGTGCCTCCACTTAAAAACAAACTTCCTAAATGTATGCATAGCACTTTTTGGATTAGTGTGCTTCCATCACCATGGCAACCGCATGCCAATTTCAAGGTCCTGTTCTTCACGGATCAAGAATTAATCTCTTTAGCGCTGGATGTCCTCTGTCTATCTGGAACATTGTGTGCTTGTTAAAGTTTTACAGAGCAATATGTCAAACGAAAGCTAATGACAGCACTGGTGGACAGTCATAGATAAACCTAAATCATTTGCAGATGGCGTGCACCTGCTGTTTCAGAACGAGGGTCCATGGAGAAGTTTTCGTGCAAACGCAGGGGCGAAGCTAAGGTCTGGGAAACTTCCATTTTCCTCTCCTCCTTGCACTACGATTATTCCATCTGAGACAATCATCTAAATTACTATATGTCTGTATAAAACTTCAACTTACACACATTGCACCATACACATAAGCAGACCTTTTTTTGAAGCCTATATTGAGAGAAAATTGTACCTCTGAGACTTCCATTATGTTCTCAATAACACTAATGTTACACAATTTGATAAAGATTCACTTGTATAATGTGTCATTTGTTTTCAGTCTTGCACATTTCAACCAAAACCCTTTTTCAAATGTAACGTGAGATAAAAGGTTTTCTGTGTCCGGACACTTCAAATTCCTTTCCATAAGGTCAGTCAGTGACACTAAACAATAGTGCAATGAAGGCAATATTGCATTGTTTTGATTTTTTTTAAATTGCTTTCAAAGCCTTTTATTTAAATCTCTTCTTTGAAATAAAATAGACGATAATGTAAAAGTATGAAATACTCAGTAACAGTGTAAAACTAGTCCATTATAAGTAAAAGTGTGCATGTTAATGTTGTAGCTGGCTGAGGCGGAGCTGATATTAGCTGCTTTATCTTCTGTAGGGTAATATAAGATGATTGTATGTCTTCTATGAAAAATCTTAAGCTGCAAAGAAACTAGGAACGACAGCTGTCAGATAAAAGTGATTTAGTAAAAAGTACCATATTTCCCTTTAAAATGTTGTGGACTACAAATATAAATGAGTATAAAATGGAAACATCCATGTAAAGTGCCTCCAAATTGTGCTCAAGGGTGGTAATTGTGTAAAAAAAAAAAACCTAGTTCCTTTCCACCACTAGTCAGTCATTGGTGAATTCATTGTATCATCACAGTGATTTTCCCCTTCTGTGTGTAAATTTAAATGGCGACAGATAATACTTTTCCAAGTGAAATTTTGTAAAGCACTTGGTAATTTTCCCACCAAATTACACGGTTTGCACTTCTCCTTGTCTCCCATGGTGATTACGGCCTGCTGTGGCCCCTGCAGCTCACTGAGCACTAATGCAACACAATGCAGTCGGCTCCTTTCAGACAGCAAATATAAGATATTCTCACTTATATCAGAAGCATCGTGCCTCAGCATGACAAACACTTTGGAGAGGAGGATGAAAAACAGCGACTCCTCTGCCTATTTTATTTCTGCTCAACATGGTCCATGTTGGAGAGACTCAATAGAATAATCAAAAGACATACTGCCTGCTGCCCCAGCATTTCTAGAAACTCCCTTCATCAATAGTCTCCGTTTAATCATGGAATTGCAGCATGAAACAGTCTCTTACAATATTATAACCTGGAGAACTAATAAACAACCCACAAATCTTTTTTTTTCTCCTCTCAGTGGTGAAATCCTGTGTGTGGATTGCTGTGGATGATGAAAAGACAGCAGGAATAACTCTGAGGTGCAAATCCTGTGCACTTGTGTTGCCACATGCAGCTTCAAACAGTTACGCTTAGGGGCATGTACCACCAGATTGTGGGAAAGCAACGCCCTCTACTGTAAGATTAAGGTATTGTGGTGGAAAATCTGGGAGAGAAATTTCTTTAAAAATCTTGGTTTTCTTGGGCATCACTCCAACTCTTCTGTTTATCATACTCCCTACCTACCGTAGGGGGGGTCATTCTGAAAGAGGTTTAGGAAAAAGAAGGGAAACACAATTATAAGTAGTGGTGGAAGGAGTATTCCTTGCCTAAATAAAAGAAGCAGTACCACAATGTAAATATTCTAAACTCCAAGTTATATAAGTTATATTTTCCATATTGTCAACAGATCCCATGAAAACACCTTACTCTATTCCTCTGTGACAAAGAACTCCATTGTTGTCCGAAAGTTATTATTAGTTATTATTAAATTCACATTAATAAGCCACACATTAGCACTGGGTGACATGTTCTGTCATTACAATGATCATGGACAATGTAGTTTATTTTTGATTCAATCCCACATACATCATCCTGCACCAAATCCACAGTTTAAGATATTCTCTAAAAGGTATGTGGAAGTCTTAGCAACAAAATGTATTCAAGCAGCAGCCCCTTAGAGTGTTGATGTATTAATATATAAGCAGTATCTTAATGTTGTTGGTGGTGCAGGTCGCATTACATCTATCTATTTTATATACAGTTAGTTTGATGTCTGCTTGATGATGTTTGAAGTTTAAAAATGCAACATATGTTTTGTAGCACAATATTTCCATCTGAAATTTAGTGGAGTCGAATTATTAACTTGAACAAAAATGGAAATACTTAGGTGAAACACATGTGCCTCAAAACTGTACTTGTATTGCACTTGAATTAATGTAGTTTACCTTCCACTTCTGGTATCAACATTATTAGGTTTTCCTTCCTTCCTTATTGTTCTTTATTCCTCCCACACCACACACACACACACACACACACACACACACACACACACACACACACACACACACACACACACACACACACACACACACACACACACACACACACACACACACACAACACACACACACACACACACACACACACACACACACACACATAAACGCATTCACTTGACTTCTCAAGTTCAAAGTATAGGGGTTTTTGGAAGGGGTGGGCGTCAGAGTGTGCACGTTGTGTTACATAATTGATGCTCCATATTACCTTACATCCTCACTGCCTTGGCTGCGCTACAAACAAAGCTTGCTCATTAACTATTCACTGGATGATTTTGAACAGAAAAATGATTCTGTGGATCGGGAGTGTGCACCTTGTGTCTGTCAGCCCCAGGCATCTGATTTCACAGTGGTGAATAAGACATGTGCTGTCTCTACTGGTCATATTTTAACTTGACAGCAGATCACCTTATGTGTATTCAATGGTCAGATGATGAAGTACCTTTACATCAAAGCCAGGACTGATGGGGAGAAGGTAACAAGCTGTAGCTTTATAACATGCTGTCAATGGAGATACTACAGATTGTATAGGTAGGCAGAATGGATGCTCTAACAACACAGAAAACCGAAAACCCAGAAAAAAGTTATTGGCATTGATATTTTGTTATAGTCTGGTGCAAAGAATGTAATGATGCTACGTGTAGGACACAAAATTACTCTATATTTAAGAAATCTTGGGTTTTAATGTTTTGTTAATGTTAAGGTATACAGCCTGTGCTGTATGTACCTGAGGAAAAACAATGAATGCAATTAAAGTATATTGTGTTTATTTTCATATAATTGTAATCTATACTGCTATTATTAATAAAGACATTTTCAACATACAAACTTGTATATATCTAAAAAAATATATAGTCCCTCCACCTTATTTCTGATTACATAGTCAAATATTTAAAAAAATCTATTGTGTCACTGCTTGGTCACGGTTTCTTGCCAATGATGAGGATGCTCATGAGGAAAACCATGATGAAGAAGATCCACATGAAGAATCTATCCATCACCTTAGCAATCTTCTTCCACTCTGCCCCCTTGGCGCATGTGGCCCTCTGCTCTCGGAAACAGTTGGCAATATACTCAACATTGCGCACCAGCTTGGTGTCCACACCAGGGATGCCACTGCCGTGGCTACAGAGCACACAGGGCCCAAAGGTTACAGTGGGGCCTTGAGGTAGAGGCTTTTTGTCTTCGGGGCAGCAGGGGACCTTCTGGTCTTCTTTACAGCAGTCACCTGTGTGGATTTTACCATTAGAGCCTTCATACTTTCCAGGTGCAAAGCTGGAGAGGTGGCTCCTCTCTTCTCTAATGATGTGGTGCTGGACTTTCACTCTGGGATGTTGTTGCGGTTTTGGGGTCTGGGGCCTGGGGTATTTGTGATTCTGCCGCTCCTCTCGGCTACCGTGGCTCCCTGGTTTTCCATTCGCATGAATGTGGGAGCTGAGGTGCTGGTGACGGATTTCATCCTGGGGGGGGCGAGGAGACGAAGAAGAGGAGGAGGCAGAGGCACAGTTCTCACCTACCTCATAAACAAAGAAAATCTTGGACATGTAGTCAATGATGAGGACTTTTGCCCAGTGGGGGACTGGTTTGGCCTCTGCACCACAGAAGTGGATGTTCATGATGAAGATGGTGAGAGATGTGGAGGCCGTGACCATGGTCATAGTGGCAATATAGTACTTCCCTGGCAGGCGGAGAAAAGAGACAGGAGGGAAGTTATCTGTCAGGACTCTTAAAAAGATACTTAAGATACTTCATTACTTATGTTATAATTTGTTAGTATTTGTTTTTTTTTGTCATTAGAACTGTGGAATCAGCATGTTAATGTCACAGTGACATTGCTGATGTTTTGCAGGTTCAACATCAGCTCACATTCTTACCTATAAGCGGGACACTCTCTGATGGAGGCATGCTCTCAGCCACCATTAGTTGAAACACAGTGAGAGCCAGAAGAACGGTCACTCCGAGGGAAACCTTCTCCCCAGAGTCAGCAGGCAGGTAGAACCCCAGAGGAGCCAAGAAGGAGATGAGAAAGCAGGGGAGGAGGAGGTTGAAGATGTAGAAGGAGGAGCGGCGCTGCAGGAGCACGGTGTACGTGATGTCTGGATATGGATCAGAGCAACAGCCATACATGATGACATTCTTGGTGGCCGGCATCCCGTGGCACTCCCATTCCACATTTTCTACAAAGTCTGAGAGGTCACCGCTGTCCCTGCCCATAATGATGTCTACCTGGAATTAGGATAAGTGATGAGTAGGTGTAAAGGAGGCACATAAAATCAGCTCAACCCACTGACATTTTCCGAGAAAAGACAAATTCAGCAAATGGATATAATGCTCTATACAATGAGTCTCAAGGCAAAAGTATGCGTCTGATCTTTTATTCAAGCTGGCAATTCTCAGTTAGCCCCTGATCTAACACGTAGGTCATGGCCTCACAACCCAGACCTGAGTGAGTCTGGAATCATTTAACAAACTGACCTGAAGTGATCATCATTCTGAAAAGGCGGATGAACCGAAATGAGGAGAGTCTATCCTCCACAACATCCCCCGGTAAGTGTGAGCGAGTATGGTTGCACGTGTGCGTGTATTTCTCCATACCTGGTGACCATTGTAGGTCCAGGAACCAAACGTTAAATTGCATTCCTGGCTATCAAAGGGGAAGTAGGAGACATCCACCACACAAGAGCTCTTGGTGATGGCAGGAGCATCCCAGGTTATCTCTCCATTGTAGCGCAGTCTTACGTTGGTGTCCATCGGCCCAGAAAAGTCGTCGTCAGCTCTGTAGGAGGAGAGAAGTAGAGACACACTTACAAAATTCCATGTTGCATTGTGTCTTTTAGTGAGCTGCAGGATCATCTTCAGTTAGAGTAGTCAGCATGGGACCTAGAAGTTATCAGCTAAAAGCCAGAATTGACTTACTAATGTTTGTATCAATTGTATAATGTATACTGTATGTATGTATACAAACCAATACAACAGTGCTGCCATAAAAACAACCTTTATGATAGTTCTAATCAGCCTTAAAAAATGATCACTGTGATACACTGTCAACAAAAAGTTGACATTATAAAAATCATGTATGTAGGATTGTTGTAGGGCTACTGAATTACACTCTACAAACATCCCTAATAAACTGGCAGTTCAGTGTATGTCAATATACAATGTTTTTTTTATTGTATGTTATGCAATTATGACCACTTTATCATGCATGTTTTATGACATAATTCCCAAAATATACTATATACTCAACTACAAAACATAAACATATAGTGTCTTTATTATTATTATTTATTAGTGAAGTACCCTCAAGAAATGTTAGACTGTGAAAGTGGTTTGCTCCTAAGAGTGAATGTATGTATGTGCATAATCCTGCCTCTTGGTGGAATTAGGTTGGTTTTTTTATGATGATAGTGCAAAAACCCAACCTATTATAGTTCAATGAGGGTTTGAGAACAATTGAGACATTGGGCCCATAGAGGACCAACATGAGGGTGTGTGTGTGTGTGTGTGTGTGTGTGTGTGTGTGTGTGTGTGTGTGTGTGTGTGTGTGTGTGTGTGTGTGTGTGTGTTTGTGTTTGTGTTTGTGTGACGTACGGGCGTACTTGTTATAGAGGACAAGGTCAGGCCTCCACACCAGGCTGCTGGGAATGTGGATGACATCCAGGCCGTCATAGTCCTCTTTATTCCACCTCAGGTAAGCATCATACCACGTCTGCCTAATCCAAAGGTAGGCGATTAGCACCTGGTTCCTCTCATCCTTTACACATGCACACACACACGCACGCACACACACACACACACACACACAGTCACAATCGCACAAATAAGAAAAAGCATTTGCAAGTGCACTCATACAAACACACACCTACCTTCAGACAATGGATACATACTAAAATAAGCTTAAAGAGACATCATCTTGATCGCCTTCTCATTTCTCTGTTGCTCATTAACTCTCTATGAGCATTACGCCGACAGATACGCCTCAGATTATCGCAACAGCTGAAATCCAGACCTGTCTGTCAATATCAGGTGGATGAGCAGAGTGACTGGAGGATGAGGGTGATTGGTGGGGGTGGTTTTGGTATCACTGCCAGAGCTTCACTGAAGCACTGAACCGAAGAAAACATAACCACTTTGGGTAATAGGACACCCAACACACACACACACACGCACACACACACATTTCTTGTCTAGCCACTCACTCCTGTCATCTCAAACATGACAGACTGACATCAACAGACAAGGTGGTATACGACAGAGACGTTACATTCAGTAGGAAAGCTGCATGGCTTTCTCTCTCTTTGGCTACACAAAGCCAAACACACATGCACAAGACAAGCACTAATTCACTGTGGACTGACACAGCACCCAACCTGAACGGAAACCTTATCCAGCTGAGTAACAGTAGGCCCGAGCCTGTACAGTAGGAGGTCTGCCTGTCATTCATACACATCAGCACCTTCAAATCCATCCTTTGGTGATGAAGACCCAGTATCCATTTAATCCAAATCCAATTTAACAACTCATCGTCATGTTTAAGAACTATAATAAGAACTTTTTGTGTGCATGACAGATTCATCTGCTGGGAACTCTGATATTGGAGAGACAACTTTACAGATTTTTTTTTTTTTGGATTAAACTAAAAAAAAATCAATTTGGCAAAGCCAGTGTTTTAGTTGTATACAATCCTGTTGGACCGGTTGGAGAAACAGGTTTTGATTTGATATACAATAGGTATAAATAATGAGCCTTTTGGAATTTAGGAATGAGGATCTTACAGATGAGCAGGCACTCACCATGTCCTTGATCTGAGAGAGAGTGATCTGTAAGGTGACATTGAGGGCTCTGTCTGTGTCCTCCACAGGGCGCAGGGCGCTGGAATAATTCTCCATCAGGTCATTCAGAAGTTTCTGGGCATAGTGACCCTGAGCTGAGTGAACCACTGGAGAGAGAAAGACAAGGTCATCAGTCATTTTCAAATTTATGACGGAACAACCTTTGTGTTTTCTAATGTTGTTTTATGTACCGTTACTTCTGAGATCACTCTGTTGTCTTGCGCTCACATACATGAAACCATGAGCTCACATGGCTTAAACTGTATTTTACTGTACTTTGCTCCAATTGTGTCTCTTAAAAAAAAAAAAATTTAAAAGCTGAAGATAAACTCCATGTGTTGTCACCTTTTCCGTTGGTGTGGTTGCAATTATTATTACTGATGTTTTCAATATACTATACTTATACTTACAATAAATGCAATATGACTCATTTTTTATTTTATTTGGAAGCTAATTGTTTTGTTTTTGTTTGACTATTTTTAATGAGTTAAGTGAAAATTAATTTCTACATTGGGGATTAAACATTAACATCTTAATATATCAGCAAAAAAACTTCTTCACTTCCATAAAATTGGATTCTTTAGATTATTTTGCTAAGTGGTTTGAAAGTCACATGCAATATTCAAAATCTATTGCTGTGTGCACACACACAGCCATGCAAATAACAATGATAAACGTTGGATATTTCTTTTTTTTTTTAACCAAATGAAAAGCATGTGTAAGTTTAAAACAGCACAATCTGTTCAAATGATTAACAACAGCACAGAGACTCAATTTCTGCAAGTAAGAGCTTGAGTCTGACTCACCTTCAGGAAGCAGCATCGCCAGACAGATTATTGGGATCATCTTGAACATTTCTGAATACCTCTGGGAAGAAATAAAAGTAACTGGGACCAGAAATCCACAAGTCCTGGATTTCATCCCCTAACAGTACTACATGATGCCAGTTCAACCCCAACTGAACTCCGTTGCAGAGAGCAGGGCGCTGTTTCATCTGGCCATCATTGTGGTGAGGCCAGTTCTTACTGCTTGGCAGGGGAGGAAGCATGTCTGCTGACTGAGACACGGAATAAAACTCCGGCTATCACATAGCAGCAGCAGACCGAAAGAAACAGGATGCCTATGAATCATCGCCTCACCACACACTGGGCTATTAACCTGTCAATCAAGTGCCCTGCTGCCAGGTGGGCTGCTGGTCTGCTCTTACAACACACTGCCAACACCTTGAGGGAATAGAGTAGAAAAGATGGGAATTTGCAAATCAATTAGTCACTGTATTACTCACTTAAACAGACAATCAATGGTGCTTAATTAATATTATGGTTATATTAGTAATAATGCATTTTAAAAACACAGAGTTTTTCAAATGAAGCCAATTTTATGTATGTTGTCTTTCTGGAATAAAAGTTGCAAATAAGTAGAATCTTAATTTACAGCGGAAAATCTGAACAACTAACTTGAGTGTGGATCATCAGACACAGAAAAAGAGTTGGACACTAGTAATGAACAGTAAAGGCACATTAATTCAAAAGAAAATAAAAATGTCTGTATCTATTGTTTGAATTTTAGAGCACTGATCAGAGAAAATCAGCCATTTAACTTGTGACAGCCACTTCATGTTTTGCATTTTATAGACTGCTGATGGTTAACTGGTTGTCTTCTGATAATCTTTT
The DNA here is from genome assembly GCF_021018895.1 of Seriola aureovittata. Lineage (NCBI taxonomy): Eukaryota > Metazoa > Chordata > Actinopteri > Carangiformes > Carangidae > Seriola > Seriola aureovittata. The sequence continues at coordinate 16,181,024 of NC_079371.1, forward strand.
AACTATAAAATAAAATATAATCAGAAGATAATTGTTATTTCAGGATGAGTTGGATTGAATCACTTTGACCTTGGTAAGTAAAATTCCACTGCTAACAAAAACGCTCTAGGCTCACCAGGTTCCCCAGAGAGGTTGTACAGTACTCCTTAATAAAGCGGCTTCTTGATTCATGAAAATAACCAGTTAAACATTAAAAACTAGAATTACCACCTCATCCAAGTGAAGGTTTGTGCCAGATGTAATGAAATTCTCTCTGGGCTTTCCTGATATATCACATTCACAAGAACAAGAGGTCACTATGATCTTGACCTTCAGTTAATCCTGGAGTCCAAGTGAATTTGAAGAAATTCCCTCAGGCCTGACATGTTGTGTTCACAAGAATAGGACGGACAGATGGATGGACAACCCGAAAACATAATGCCTTCAGCCATAGGTGTCACCAGCACAGAAGCATACAAACAAAACAAGTTATGGTGAAAGGAGTGCTGAGGAAGCTACACTGAAATTATTGGTTTACACTGGAAATGTTACCCTAAAGCAAAGCTGTAAGAATGTTAATCTAAACTTACAAAACTACATATAGATGAAATCCATTTACAAATCTTAGTTATCCCATATGAAAGATTTTTTTTTTTAAAAAGGCCACTTTTCATTTTCTTTCAAGCATAAACAGTAATTTATCATAACCAAGGAGGAATGCTGTGGTGGCATCAGTCCTACGGAAGCTTCAATACTTTAATAATGCAACAAGTAAATTTATTTTGTTTGCATTTTAATAGCAAGTGATTACCTCAGGGTCATTATATGAGCCAAGCAGCATGCTCTTTTTCAGTCTCATATATTCAGCCCTATGTAGTACCGTCCTCTGCTCTGGGATGCTTGGAGGAGTTCCAGATGGCAAATACACTAGAGAAATATGCCAACATCCAGGATATAAAATGAAATTTTGTCACTGGGGATGCCTGGAAAACCTGAGGGATCTACACTACATACTGTTGATCAGCAGACATAAACACATCAAGTGGCAGCTTCTTTCCTCTGCGGTGCAGTGTGCAGGCTAAAATACAACACTCAGATTACTGCCAGGTTTCCTGGAGAGATTCAGCATATCACAACATGCTACCAAGCAGGCCATCTGTTATTGTGCTCATCCTCAATTTCCATCACCATAAGCAAGATGATCCGAACATCGTGATAAGTGCTTGTATCACTTCCTTGTTGAGGCTTTAAATGCACCAAAAATGTGCCTGCTCAATCAGGAATTTAACACAACAGCAGAACAATACTAGTACTACTAATCCAAGATACTATTTTACAGAAAGGCAAACTCCAATATGCATAATCCATTCTCCAGTGCTTTTACATGCACATTCTTCATCTAAATTGGTTTACTTGCTCCATTTTAACTGGTAATATAATTCCCTGCGGGTTTGATTTCTGTTTGTCTTGTAAATGTAGTGCCTTACACTGAGTTTTATTCAAATGTATGCATAGCCAAACAACCCTATAAACACACTCTTGATCCTAAACAACAGCATGCACAAACTGTTCCTCGATTTATCATTATGTGACTGAGATTAAACAGATTGAATACTAATGTAAGTACTGAAGGTTACATTTCTAGATGTTGCTTGGATTTGTTATATTTCCTGGGGGGTGGGATTATTCCAGTTGACAACTATCACGCAACAAAGAATGGTCTTTGAGAGGCAACACAAAGAGGACAGAGTGTGGATTAATTTACACAGACTTTAATATCTTTATTTACAGATGAATCATTTTGACATATTTATCTGTTGGCGTAGTTAAGATGATGCAATATTTTTCAAACTTGTTTGGAACTATTTCCATCCAGACTTGTGATAGATTGTGTTACTGCTGAGCATGTTTTATTTTTTGTTTGTTTTGTTTTCTCTCAATTTAAAAACAAGAATCCAAATGTATTCCTGTAGGAGGCAAAAACCAAATACATTTTTTCTTTTAAAAATGTGGGGAAAGGGACAGATGAAGTAAGCCATGTTGAGAACAGGTGTGGAGGTGGGAACTACGGTTTGCTGCAGGAGCTTTGGGTTTATCAGACAGTTGAAGGGGAGAAAATGTGGTATGAAAATGAGTATGGCTACACCTCAGTGACACTTTATGAGCTGGTTTCCAGAACAGGGAATAAGCCTCATCCTATTCCATGTCTGAATAACTCCATATTTGCTACCTGATGCACTATATTTACTTTACTTTCATTTCCAAATTTTAAGCGGAAAATGTATACACTTTACAGTGGCCTCAAATTCCCAGTGATGGTAAACTATAGAATATCCCAAAACACTGAGTGTTTATTGTGTGAGGATGAGAGGATGAGGATGGACACAGCACAAGAAATCTTCAGTAGAGACACCAATTTAAAAGTCTAGGACTGCTTAATCCCCGTTTAGAAAACAAGATCAAAGTGTGTAAAAATCAGGACCAGGTCCAAAAGAGCCTCCATGAATGGCTTGACTCTCTCCTACAAAGGTTTTCACAAATTAAAGTAAATGCACTGCATAGGCAAGGATGAGCCACTGACAGCCGCTTCTTGGACACAGCCAGAAAAGCTGGGAGACTGGCGGGCGTGGGCGGGGTCTTAAGTCTGGCATTTGCGTTCAAAGGGGGTGAGATGTGGTTGGACTTTTGATTGTAGCACTGAGTGGAATGTTGAATGAACTTAAAGAAACCAGAGATAAGAGCTCACAGAGCGACTGATTGGAGTGTGGTACAGCAGAGGTGGCGAGCAGGGAGGACAGATGCCACACAGAAGGAATAAGGGGGAGATGGAGAAGAGGAGAAGTGTGGAGGTTGAGGAGTCCACTGTGAAACAGAGGGTGCGACAGAGGAAGAGACGCCTTCAGACAGCTGGAGTTTGGAGGAAAGAGGGTGTGCATGTGTGAGGAGGGGAAATAGGGATCGAGAGGAAGATGAAGGGGGTGTCAAGATTCAGTTACTGAGCAGTAGCTCTGTTGCTGTTTCCACGTCCCAGGATTTCGACGACAACGCCACTATTACTGCATTCTGGGGAGAAAAACAAAAACCCGTCAGCACCACAGTTCTATCCTGCAGTAGAATTCAGCAGAGCAATGCACAGCAGGGGAGAAATAAAGTTTAAAGATACTTACTTTTTCAAAGCCCATGGCACAGAGTTTATCTATTTTGCGTGTGTACTCCGGACTGGAGACGGGCGCTCCTGCATAGACATGAGACCACAGCCTCGCTGTCTGTTTGAACATCTCTGGGTTCTGCTTGTACTGTGTGAACGAATGTGAAACATAGGAAGTTTGTGTTTAAGGGGTTCAGCATACCACACTGTCAACAACCGAAACTTTCTACTTCTCTACTTAGTTTGGATCAAGTTTCAGAGATTCATTTTCACTTTTCCCATGTTTTGTTGATCACTGTCAAAACATCTTACTTACATCTACTGCAGCATTACAACAATTTGTCATTCAACCTTAAAATGACTGCCAACAAGTTTGATAATCAATTAAGTCATTTTTCAATCTAAAATAGCAAAAACACATGGGATCTAGCTTCTTAAATGTGAATATTTTCTGGTAATATTCTTCCATGATAGTAAAGTGAATATTTTAGGGTTTTGGATTGTTCGTTGGACAAAACAAATCATCTTGGACTCATCAAACATTTGATAGGCATTTTTGTGCAATTAGCTGGCTTTATAATAGACCAAATGTCTGATCAATTCATCGAGAAAGTAGATTCATAACGAATGAAAATACTTGTTAGTTTCAACTCTAATATCTACTGTGTATGACAGTTGCAAAACAACACCAACACTTTTGACAGTAGAAGAGAGTGGAATTATTTGGTACTGTGTTGAATAGTATCCCTCAGCGTATAGGTGTCTGCGAGCAGAAGAGGGGTGCACTTATGGTCCACTTATACCATTGTTTATATGTGGCTGCACAACAGAATGCCAATAAAATAATGTTCTGCAAGATTTCAAGGCCACTGAGACATTCAGAGCCAGATCACCTCGTAGAGCTGCAGTCTGCCAGACAGTCATTTCAGCCCAGTGTTGGCCAGCTTTCTGTTTCTATGCTGTGTGTGCATTGTTGAAATGTAATGCAGGTGGAGATTTTCCATCATCATAAACCATTAGAACTTGAACTGTAATGTAAATAAGACAAATAAATCGCAACTTCATATTAATTTTTGTAATCAAAATACCTCATTTCAAAGGGTCATTATATAGCACAATACTAAGACTTAAAAAATATTGTTAAAGTAAAGTGCAGCATGCAGCATTTTCAGTGCAGCTCTGAGAACTTAAAGTGCAACACCTTCTAAACCACCTGAACAGCCTCAGGTTTCGACTCCATACTAGACTAGTGACCACTTGTTTAACATTCAGTCATGTAGAATGTGGTGAAAAATGTTGATAAACAAATTTGATACTGTGCTAAATCTTATTTTACCTTATTTCAAGTAAGTGATACATGTCTGTTACTTTATGCAGGATTAGCGATTGCATGTAGGTGTTATGTGTTCAGTCGAGTAGGATAATCTTTTCAATAAGAAACAAGCGACGGGCAAACAGATCACTGCCTACACATGATATTTCACAAGAGTTTCACATTAGTGGCACTGCACTGAATACTGCTTAACAAGTAACCATAAACTGGTGTGCAGCACAGAAAAATTATTAATGCATCCACTCATATAAAGGGCATTTTAGGTAAAATCCAGGGTCATACACAGGTGGATCTGACATAAACATCTGAACAAAAAAATTGAACATAATCAATTAACATCAAACTGTATAGTGAAGCCTTTACAACCAGAAAATAACTGAGCTTTCTGTTTGTAAAAGCTACTACAATGATCATATTAAAAGATATCTAATGTCATATAATAATTGATATAACATTACATACAAGCGGTGTCAGACTATTGGACTCCATTGTACATGTGTTGCCCCACTAAAAAATGTGAATACATATCCAAAGTAAATTTGTCACCCAAAAGTCAAAACATAAAACACATGCACACACACCTGATTGGCTACCACTGCATCCTGTGGGTCATCTGGTTCTGCAGCCGCCAATAAGGCTTGTAGTGACAAGAGGACTGTCCTCAGAGTCATAGCTGCTGCCCTGAAATGAAATACAGTATATTTCAATGTTAAGTGCAACACCAATATCTGGACTGCTCATGGCCTCTGACTGCAACAGATGTGTTTCCCCAAAACTTTACTGGTTGGGAGGAGTTGAGGAATATTTTCAATTCGCAACATAATAATGGACCAGCTAGTTTAAATACCATTTGTCTGTGTGCCTGCACACTTGAATCACTTGCATCATAAAAATTGGAATTATTAATGGCCACATCATCATCAACATTAGGCTCACTCACCTATTTAACTCTACTGTACATGTGTTTTGTATTGTAATATATTATATTATAATACATTTTGATCAGTTCATATTGGGGCTGCAGTTTTAAATTATTACTTTTCAATTATTGACGAGAGAATAGTTTTATCCAGTAGTTACAGGCGTGGGCATTAGAAGCATCTTGGCTCTGACTATGGCTTTTGGTAAGGAAAATACTGTCTCACATGACTAGAAAAGTATCATGATGGATGTATGGTGGATGAAGAATGTCAAGAATGCTGGCGCACATTCACTCACCACTGGTCTTTGAGAATGTCCAGACATATTGCACCTGTGACTGAGCTAATGTTGGGATGCCAGATCTTTGTGATAAACCGCACCTGAGAGATTAAATGAGAGCAGGTCGAAGAAAATAATTTGCGGATTAGCACAGTAATGGAAAATTTCTGAAGCCAATGACCACAAGGAACAGGATATATATCAGTAACAATAACAGCAATGAATCCCTACCTTGGGTGGATTAAATGGATACGTCTCTGGAATTTTAATTTCTAGTTGATATCTACCCCCTGGAAGAAATAAGCGGTATCACAGAATCATGACAAAGCTACATCAAGCAAGCAATCAAGGGTAACTGTTAAAATGCAAGTTGTATTAGTTTATATTGAGGATTAAATTGATTAGTTGGGTGGTGAGGCTCTCTCAAAAATAAAGTTGATGACAGTGACACCCAATATCACAACAGAATTGTGCAACCATGCATACAGGTTAGCAGACAGCAGTGGGTCTAAACGAGCCCCTCACCTTCGTATGGTGTGTCAGGTGGCCCTGCTATCTCCCCTTTAAGTTCTGTGAAGTTCTCATCCACCAGATCCACCTTTATCTGGTTTTTGCTCGTCTGAAAAAGTGAAAAGGCAAAGAAGCATTTTAACTTCAGCAGACAGGCAGACTGCAAAGTGTTAAGCTAGCTTGCTGTCAAACTTCAAACCTGCCTATGCAGCATAAGTTGACACCCCTCCGCAGCATTAGCCAAAGTTGACCTCAACTTGTTGCACACACCTTATGGATCTACATATAATAGGGCCGCTAATGTAGGCTGAGACGAGTTCATACAGAGTCAGGAGGACACCGTGAAGAGTGCAACTTCAGTACTACAGGCGATTCACACCAAACTATCTTTGCTATAGCTAACCCAGCTAGCTTAGTGACCATAGAAGGCATGGTAAGCTAGCCAATGACGTTCACTTAGCAATATATACTTGAGGCTCACTTAATTTCAACAAATGCTTTCAGGCCACAGTAACTTTCCTGGCTTTAACTTCCCTACAGTGCCATATGAACAGCTAGCCGTAGTAGCTATTTGTGAAGCCGGATGCACAGCCGTGTCGGAGTCAGTTAGCTATAGCTAGCAGCTCGGTGATTAGCAAGCTGACAGCTGAGCCAGCGACGCGTCACTCACATTCAGCCTGTAGTCACAGAAAGAAAAAAAAAATACAAGCTGTAACTTTAACGGGGAAACAAGACAACCAACCTCTTCACTTTTAAGGACCTCCTTGAATTCCCGTTTTATCCTCTGAACTGCGATGTTGGCCATGGTTCCCCGTGTTCCCGTCCGCGGTTGGGGCCTCGCCGCCGTCCGACCTGACTAACGTTAGCTAGCTTCCTCTGCCCACAGGAGCTCTGCACTTTCTTTGGACACAACCTCAAAAATAACAGCTGTAACGTCGTTTACCGCGAGTGCCGTCAGTCCCGGTTACCAATGTGAGGCTATAATTCGTTAAAATATCTCAACATGTATCTGTCATCTCAAATGTGTAACAACACAATGGTTGGTGGTACTGAAAACATTTTAATACCAAACTGCATGCAGTCTGGAGGAGAGGGGGTCATGTGATCTGTATTGCCATCCTGAACGCCTCCTGCCATTGGTTGATCTGTTCATAATGAATAATGTATTGTGTAATAATGAAAATAACAATGATAATAGTAATATATTATTATTGTTGTTGTTGTTGTTATCTGTACACAAGGATGGTATATATTGAAAAACAAGGTAAGTGTGTTACTCTATATCACCATTTAATACAAAATAAAAGTGAGAGTCAGAACAAACGTAAATAGTTTACAGGGTTTCACACAGTGACTATAGCAGGTTACATTTAATCATTACAATGTGATCGCTTAGTTTTGGTCAAAAATGCTCTCTAAAGTGAAGTTAAGCGACATTTTTATGGTGAGCAGTTTTCATGTCTAAAGCATGTATCAGCTGCAGTCTAGTCAAGACTCAGTTGCTTTTCTTTACAGCAGTAAGTTCATAGTGTGCAGTTACTGTACTCTGATGATCGGAGTTAATTCAGTCAGTCTGACAAATCAAAGATGGAGGTCACAAAGTATATGCCTTTGAAGACAGATGGGGACACAAATTTGTTAAAAAGAAAATACTTTTAAGTGACCAGAAAATCCTCAGAGAAGCATATCACACTTTAGAGGAACAATTAAAATATTCAAGCTACCAATTCAAAGTGATGGAGCAACAATCATGGCATCTTCTAAAATGCAAATTAGTCTTAACCTCTGTAGCTATGATGCTTCATCTCTGGAAACACAAGAGCATTTTAAGGTACCTTTGATAGTCGTCCCATTTTTTAACAAATAACAGCCCAGCATTTTACAGTGTGCTTCATCAAGGCTGCAGACAGTGACACTAGGGGGCATCGTTGTCCCATGGAGATTGACAGTCTGTGGCACACAGTGTATCACATCCCGTTAAGAATGAAGTGGATACCACTTGAAAATACATTTCTAAAACTCTTTCTTACAAAATTGATGCAATCCACAATTTAATCTGAGCTAAATTTATCTAATTTAAAATATGTTAAAATCACATTTTAGTCTGATCTACAATAAAATGCAAAACATCACTGACTGACTTTATTACAATACTTGAATCATGACACATATTTTCTCCACAGTGAAAATCAAAAATAAGGTCAATATTTATGTAAAGCATTTCTTCTTTTACTGTAAACCACAAAGCTCACGTAATCAAGTTTAGTAAAAGTACAACATAAAGAATTCAGTAAATCTGTTGCCATCTAATAGTCATTTAATACACCAATAAAATAGCTTACGCAATTCAACTATCTGATTACCCTTCATCTAAATAACCCATTATTACAGTAAAATGGATGTCAACACTTTCTTTTGTGATTGTGGGTAAACTGATCACACAACAAGACTTAATGGACCAGACACAATTACAGATCATGGATCTTCTCCGTCCACAAGCAGCACACAGCTTTTCTGCTACACAGTACTGAGTCGGCCTCTTTTACAGTCAGCACTTAACAACAGGTGGACATGAGCATATAGGCATTCCTTCCCTTCTTCTCTTCCTGCTCATCCTGTTCGTCCTCCTACCTCTGCCTCTTGTTTGGTTTCTCTTGGTGACAATGACAAAGATGACGAGTGCTGCCAACATAACAGCTGTTATCATGAGGCAGCCTCCGAAAACCAGCATCGCTTTGTTCTTGAGCATCCATGCACATACAGAGCAAGGTTCGCGCAGCTCACTGAACTTGCAGGTCTGCATGGTGTCGTCCTCTGGGAAACCACTCTGAGCGATAATATCTCTGTAGACGGCAATGGAGGCCTTGGCTTTGGATTGGTGTTGAGTTGAAGTGAAAAGCCCAAACTGGGGGACGTGTCGATCTTGCAGCTTCCACATGTAGAATCCCTGCAGGTTGACCCCATCTAATTGGCGAGCTGGAGACAAGTAGAAAGAATAAAGAATAATAAAAATGTTCCCCTCCTCTGCAAGCATTATGAACAACCCAGATATTTTGCCATTGAAAAAAACAAACAATCAGATGTTAAGAATACATGTTCAGTGGTTAACCTATGTTAGAAAACAATACGTTTCTACATGCAAATACAGGAGAGTCGTAAAGGGGCAAGTATGAAGACAACACGGATCAGCACTGTTGCTGTGCTATTTCTCTGCCCTCCTCACTGTTTTATGATCTTCATGGTTCCTCATAAAGTGCAGGTAATAGCAAGAAGCAATACGGTCATAAAACATGTATTGCCTGAAGAGCTGCGTCTGTGTCAACATTCTGGATACTGCAGAGCTCCACTCTGTTCCTACTAAAATATGATTACACCACACATTCAGGATCAAAGAGGAACATAACATATTGGCAGACTGATGGAGATAAAATGCATGTCTCACCTCTGAGAGCCTCTTGCAGGTAACTCCTGAGGTAGTGTTGCCTGAGTTTGTCCTCAACAGGAGCCTGGTCATCAACACCACTGGCTGTGATAATGATAGGTAGAGCGCTTCCATATCGCTGGCTCACCCAGTTTAGGATCTTCCTCAGGCCCCAGGGTACAAGAGCCTGACCCAGACTGGATGAGGGCCAGGTGGGATCAGAAAGGATCCGACAGTCATGATCAGGGGGTTGTTTCTGCTGGAAATTGGCCTGTGTATGGACATATGGAGCCACCAAACGGGTGGTGAAATGGTTCAGTGAAATAAAACTCAAAGACCCTCTCAGCTCCTCCTTCTCCGTCTCAGTAAAACTAGGAAGAGGAGATCCAGGGAAGCCCACTTCACGAGCTCTCTCCTCCAGGTATTCTTTCATTTCCTGTGGGTAGCCCCCCTTGCTATGCTTCTCCTCGTATCTAGTTCCCAGCAAAGGGTCTAAGAAGCGACCGAGTTCAAACAAAAGGAATCTCTGTGCTGCTGCCGTGTGTGAGTCCAGGAAGGGGTTGGCAGGTTCGGCCCAGTCAGCATGTAGTGCAAGTGATACCAGCGCTCCATGCTGACTATAATGTTCCCTCTCATATAACCTCCAGGCTTTTACATGAGCCAGGAGAAGATTATGAGCTGCTTGATGCTTCTCTTTCCCATTGGAATAAACATCTACGAGTCTGTTCGGCTCATTGATGGTGATCCAGTATCGAACCCAGTACCCCAGCTGCTGGTAGCAGAGTGCTGCGTACTCCTGAAAAGCTTCAACTGTGCTGTTGTTAAGCCAACCCCCAGAGGCATGCAATGGCCCAGGCAGGCCCAGATTTGGAGCTCTGTGTGTCGGGTAGTAGAGAATTACAACAGCCTCCAGGTTCAGCTTCTTGAGCTCAGTCAGGACACAGCGGTAGTACCTGTTATATGTGATAACAATGTGAAACAAAGTATAGAATTAGTTAATTTGTGTATTTTGGGAATTATGATAGTCCTTGTTTGTGTGTGTGTGTATTTCTACCTCAGAGCCTCAGTGTTCACATTAGCGAGGTCTCCCTGGGGTAAAATCAAAGACCAGTTTAGGGCAAAGCGGTAGTGAGATGCCCCAGTGGACGCAAACAGGCGAAGATGACCATGGATGGCTAAATAATCAGTGCACTGGGCTGGTCTCGTATGGAGCTTCACCCCCGGAACTGCACGCAATGATCCGTCTCCTGTCAGGTTCCAGCTGTACAAATGGGGGTCAGTAAACTGTGGTGAGAAAGGGTAGAAATGGACCTACAACAACAACAAAAAAAGACATAAAAGAATATCAGAGGCATTATTTAGCATTTTCTGCTGTAAAATCATCCTCTTGTCTTCTCACCTGTAAGGTGGAATCAGCAATACCCCAGTGAAAGTCACAAGGGAAACGGCCTTTGACCTCTCTGAAGGTTTCATCACTCAGGAAACCGTTGTCAGCAACAACACGCTGGTAGTACTGAGCAGAGGTCTTGGGGGTCCTGGTTCGGTTTGGTTGGCTGAAGTCGATGTAGAAAAGGCCTCGCCTAACAGTGTAGCCATAATTCCACTCAAATCCATCCACCAATGACCAGGCAGAGTAGCCAAACACCTGCACACCATCGAACTTAATAGCTGTAACAGAAGACACAGGAATAATAGAGAGAAAAGGACCTCACATATTTGTTTCATTATGATCTCATTACATTATCAAACTCATATTTTTTTCCTCTCCAGTCCGCCGCTCACCTTGCAGGACCTGGTTGATAAAACTCTTCATCAGATAGATTGCCACTGTGTCCTCTATTCCTACACTCGCTTCAGAGAACCAGCCTCCTTCAGCAACCAGCACCCTCGGGTCCCCATACTCCAGCTTTATCCAGCTCAGTATGCGCCTCAGGTCTGGGGTCACAGTCTGCCCATACTGGACTAGATTCCGGCCCAGACGGAGGTTGTTGGGACCAAAGGACAGAGCAAAAAAGTCAGCTGTTTTCCGCACCCAGAGCTTCTCCTCAGGGCTGAATGTAGGCAGTAGGGCCCCATGCTTGATTTTTAAAGAGACTGGATAGTCCCCATCTCCAAAGATGGGGTTGGCAAACCAGCCAAGCACAGCCTCTATTGATTGCTGGCAAAGCGCAACATTGGCAGCTGTGGCTTGGCCTCTTTGAGGTTCAACCCAGTGGGATCCCAGAACAATGGATACTTTACCCTTCTGAGTTGGTCTGTAGTGGGCGTTGTAGGTATGCCATGCTTTAGCATGTGCCTGAAAATCAGAGCAGACTCATCATTATGATGCATTGTACTGTAGTGAACAACAAAATCACAATAGTATTTTTCCACTGAAGACATTTTGACATGTTACAGTGGGAAGATGCAGGTTTGGACAACAAAATAAATGAATGAATTATTGTTCGTGCTACCTCACACTGTCATGGTTTACTGGCACATTTGAATAGAAAAAAGCCTTTGGTGATATTAATATTAATATCTGTGCTTTTGCTACTATGATAAGTGCCGTGAAAAAAGCCTATCAAGCTTTTTAGAAACTGCAGAGCTTTAAAGCGTTCACAAAGTGCACATATTTGTAACAAGGCTGCACAATCTAAATTTAATAGTTTAAAAATGTTTATAAAACACACACCAGGATCTAGCCCACAGTAAATTACTTGTTCCTCTTCCTTGAATTGGCCTAACTTTCCACAAGGTTGAATTCAAATTTGTATGTAATTTCTTATTTCTTGAGATGTCATGTTAACTACCAGATACATATGCAACAAACAAATAGGACCAAAGATATGACTTCCTCAGCGGAAGTGAGAGTATTTATGAAAACTATCTATTAGGCACCAGATAATTATTATTTGCTCACCCTATCTGCTCAACATTAGCTGTACACGTGTGTTACACTCCCAACTGCATAAACATAAGTGATTATTAATGAAGCATATCTCCATGGCTTCCTGTCACACACTGTTTCTCTCCTGCACAAAAGTGCTGATGTGGTGGACTTTGACCTCAATGTCTCTTAAGTGACCTGTTTTCTAATCAGAAACCTGTCAAAATAAAATATGATCAGCTAATTTTTGAAAAGATATATTAGAAGTAAGTATTAAGGCCTTGCACTTAGCTGGATCAGTTATATGTTACAATGCAATAGATCCAACTTGATTGTCTTTATTGAGTTAATTTGATTGCAACAAAATTTCAGACCACTGGTGAAGTCTGTCCTTACTTCACTGTCTCGTGGCCTCAAAAGCATTTGGAGGACGCAAACATTCATTGACCATCATAAACTGATAAAAGCTGCATAGGTTCAAAGTTTACAGATGACCTATATTATTACATGTGCTGTTGTTCACAGCCCAGGCAGCTGCAGCACAATATAAGCACAGATAACATTAATCTGCAGACGCCCAATCCACTGACTTACTCTGATCAGGTTGTGGGCCACAATGAGAGAGCCAGACGGACCCCCTGCCTCTCCAGGAGCGTGTATACCTGTCCCATACCCATGTACAGCCACCAGGTATGGGTTATGCATTGTGAGCCAGTACCTAACACGACTCCCAAACGTGTGGAAACAAAAGGCAGCATACTCCTCAAACAGTCCCACCAGAGTGTTGTTTTTCCAGCCTCCATATCGCTCCTGCAGGACTTGTGGCAGGTCCCAGTGATGGAGAGTGACGATGGGCTCGATTTTCTTTTGCAGAAGCCTCTCTATGAGGCAGCTGTAATGCTCCACAGCAGCTGTATTGGGCTCACTCCTGGCGTTCCCATCAGGAAACAGCCTGGGCCAGGAGAGAGAGAAGGAGTATGATCTTACACCTAGCAACTCCAGTGCCTTCACATCTTCTTCCCAGTGAGTGTAGCTGTCACTTGCCACATTGGCAGTCTCGGTTGCCGAATTACCACTGACAGAGGAGTGGGTGTAATGGTCCCAGACAGAGGTTCCCTTCCCCTCCTGGTCCCAGGCTCCTTCTGTCTGGAAGGCAGACGTCCCCGAACCCCAGAGGAATCCTGAAGGGAAGGTGTCATGGAGGAAAGACTGGGCTTTGATGATGGGGTCTGGCTTGGGCTGCTGCCAAATCTTCCTGCCCTCCCCAAGAGAACAGGCTGCCTTGTTCCAACCACACGCCGACAACAGGACGCAGAGTAACAGGCACTGACATGTGGGTAGAGAGGGATGGTTCAGCATACTGAGGGAGTTCACCTTGCTTCAGAAATCCACTTGGAGGGGGTAGCTGGTGTCAGTCAGAGCAGCTGCTCTGTTCAATATCATAAATCCACTTGTGAATGACAACAGATCCATAATGGTGGTAATGAAGGGAGAGAAACGATCACAGCAAGGAGAAAGGGACATCTGAAGCTGTGAGGTGCTGCAGTATCCATCTGACAACCTGCTCAGACTTCCCTATCTCTTCCCTTGGTGTACTCCTCAGCCCCTCCCTACCATGTAATGTTCACACATAAAAAGGTTGACTCATATCCACACACACCGTTTTATTACTATAGTTCCTGGGGAATTATTTTCACCTGTAATTCCAAAAATACTCCACCGTCCTTCAATTATAGCACCAAAAAAAAAAAAAAAAACTTTAAAAGAGAGGATTGGTACTTCAGTGGATATTACTGAGATATCCCTGTGAAAGGATACACACACACACACACACACACACACAGAGCGCTAAACATGCTGTTGATTGCTGGAAAGAAGGTTCTTAAGTCAATAATTAGCTTGTACTCTGATCTTAGCTCCATAACAGAAGTTGTAACAGGTCTGTTTGTGCAGGTCTGTTTCCAAAAAACATGCTTTTTTTTTTTTTTTTGCCCAAATTTAAAGTAAGTGACTTAATTTTTCCGACATGAGTTCACACGTTCACGATAAATTGAGGGCATTTATTGAAAAAGAAGAAAGGTTGACATAATGAAGTGCAGTCTGATGAAAAAACAGACTATTCTCTGTTGTGTTATGGCCAGAAGCTGTGATGCACGTCCACAGTGTTCTTCCAAGATTTGATCAAACCACACCAGGTGAGACCAGTCACACCAGCTCATATGACCTTATTCAATTAAGCTCCACTTGCCATAACAGTCACTGAGCCAAGGAAAAAAGCAGAACTAGCCAGACTAAAAACATTGTTGGAAAGTGTGTGCTTGAGTGTGTGTGTGTGTGTGTAACTGTCCATCTGTCTGTACACACGCTTGTCTCTGATTAAGCCTCCCAGTCACAATAAAACTGTTCAAAGCCCATCAAAAAACCCCTTTCTCATCCTCCGTCACTGAGGCAGTGTGTTCAGCCGTCTAGAGTCAACACTGTAGTTGCCCAGGATACACTCTGCTTCAAGGCATTGTGGGATAAGTCAATTGAGTTGGGAAATGGACATCTATGACCCAGACTGACCTCAGTGTGGTCACTATGATACAGAAGAGATGCCTCAAAAACACTGAGCAGCATTGCGACTGTGTATCATTCATGCAACTCAAAGCAACCTTTCATGTTGGGAAAAACTAGAAAAAACTAGAAATGAAAAATGTCAATGGTTTGTAGTATAGTATGTTTGTGACTGGGTACTGTCAGTATTATGTTAGTTACTCTGTTTCTTTGTGTAGATTAAATAAACTGAACTCTATTTCACATTGTAACAGTGTGCTATATAAAAAGATATACAGAAGATTCAGTCTGCAAAAAAAAAACTTTAAGTCATATTTAAATTGAGTTTAGTCTGAAAAACTTTGTATTCATTCAGCTGTTCATTTAAAAGGAAATAACAAAATCTGAACCAGATCTAATTGCTTTCACTGTCCCCACACAATGATATAACCTTATGCAACATGTATACATCTCATAGAGAAGCATCAGTAACAAGTTCACTACAGTAAATTTTAGGAAGTGAAAAGAGGATGTATAAGAGAGAAACAAAGTTTAGTCTGAGAAGTGCTTTCAATTTTGCGTGTTTCCTCTCAGCAGCTATATACTGTAACATCAGCAGATGCTCTTGCACAGAGACAAAGGAGAAGAGCAGCAGAAATTTTTATTTTTATTCTATTTTGGGTTTTCCTTCCTTAGAGATTTTTGAACTTCTGCAACTGGCATTTTTATGGACTTATAGACAGAGAAACAGATACCTTTTTTGCCACTTATTGAGACTGTTCACTTGAAAAGTATTCAAATATGATGGACAGCAACAGGTCAACTAATTAAACTCAACAAATTAACAAAAGATCAAGGACAGTGCTTCTGCTGAAAAATCCATCTGACCTCAGCACAGGTTAGTGCCCTGTTTTGTCTGTCTGTGTGCTTCATTGCTGTCAAATTTAGCTTTGTTTAGATTGTGGATAGAGTGGATATCCATGTAAGACATGGCTTCCCACACAGGTGGCTTATAGGCTGCCAGTTAGGTTTAGTTAGGTGGTCTATGAGAGGTCAGATTTTTTTTCCTTTGTGTGAATTGAATGTAAGTTTTTTATTGTAAAATGTTGTGCATGCGTTTCACTGGTACAAACTGGTCTTGCTTTTTTCATTTTTTTATTCAATTTCTTTATTCCAAAAAATTCCACATAAACAACAGGACAAATTACAACAACAGTAGCTGAATTCAAAAGAATTTATAGAGGTCAAGGTCCATAAGTTCTGATAACAAGAAAATGATA
The DNA here is from genome assembly GCF_021018895.1 of Seriola aureovittata. NCBI lineage: Eukaryota > Metazoa > Chordata > Actinopteri > Carangiformes > Carangidae > Seriola > Seriola aureovittata. The sequence goes on from NC_079371.1 coordinate 16,197,299, forward strand.
AGCCATAGCAATGGAGTCTTACTCTTAGCTCAGGAATCTTTGCTTTTCACTTGTAAAAGTTGGTCTCAGCAGCTTTGTGATTTGGGAGAAAACTTTTAGTGAGAAACTTGCGCAATTTAGGGGGGTACTCTTAGTGGCAAGATAAAATGTCTGACTATAGATTTAAAGGAAATAGTAACTACTGACATTTGTTATGGGATGTGTGGATGTATAAATAGTACTAATGATGAACGGCGGTTTATTCTCAAACAAAAGACTTCCTGTTAGGACCAAGCAGAAGACACCACATGTCAAATGAAGGGAAAATAAACAATAAAATTACATGTGTAGTCTTTGTGAGATGAACAACAATAATATAGATGTTTATTTACTTACTTTTATCCAGGCAAACAATGAGGCCCATGAATGCTGCCCTCTGGCTGGCGGCCATGATAGTGGGACTCCAGCAGATTGCTTCATCACCTGACGTCGTTGTAAACCTCTCGTCCAAAAACCTCTCCTCCGTCCCAAGAGACCTGCCACAGACGGTTACGAATTTAGACCTTTCATGCAACCGCATACAGCAACTTCACAAAGGAGACTTTCAAAACACCACTCTCCTGAAGTCCCTGAACGTGTCATGGAATATTCTGGAGGAGATCGATCCAGCGACGTTCCTCAACACACCACTCCTGGAGGAGCTGGACCTGTCGCACAACAGGCTGAAGAACCTGTCGGGTCAGCAGTACCTGCTGCACACAGGGAACCTTCGGATGCTAAATCTGAGCTGTAACACGTTTCCCAGCATGACACTGGGGAGTGCGTTCAGTACCCTGGTAAAACTGCAGAGACTAGCACTGGGAGCAAAAAACATCAGTGTAGGCGATTTCAAGAATATTGCTGGAATGAAACTATGCACGCTTACCCTTTGCGTGGGGGATGAACTGGCTTATGAGGCAGGCAGCTTGAAGGATGTTCAGGCTGAAAGGCTTCAGATAACCTTCACTAGTAATCAAATAGTGGGCCGCGATGTGGTTGAGGATGCGCTGTCACTCTTTGTTCAAGTGGAGTTGATGAATTTGTCAGGTGGCTTCAGGGAACTAACTCAGCAGCTGAGACAGAGAGCAGGAATCCACACTACTCATCTCTATCTCACCAACATATCAATCAAATGGAAAGACTTAACTGACTGTGTAAATGTGATTCTGCAGACATCTATTACCCATCTGGCTGCCTCTGATGTGACATTGTACAATTTGCCTTATATAGACACTCCTGTGATCCAGACATCTCAAATGAAGTCCTTTTCAGCCAGAATGGTAGTGGTCACGGCTTTTTTCTTCTCACAGGAGGCGGTATACAACTTTTTTATCAATTTGCCAGTGGAGACAGTGTCAATCACGGAGATTCCAATCATACACATGACATGCCCAAAGTCACAGAGTCCGATCCTTGAGCTGGACTTTTCCTATTGTTCTTTATCTGACTCCATCTTCTCCAGAGTGGAGCATCAAGAAATTCTTGAATGTGAGAATCTGGGTAATGTGAGGAAATTGATCCTGATCAATAACAATCTTAAAAGCCTTCAGTTGTTGAGCAAACGTGTGCAATACATGAAGTCCCTGCAACATCTGGCCCTCAGCCTCAACTCCCTGGTGTATGAAAGTCCGGAAGAGTGTGTCTGGCCACCGAACATCACCAATATGACTCTGGCTTCTAATGGTCTGACAGAGTCTGTTTTTAAATGTCTGCCAAAAGGAATAGAGACACTGGACCTTGAGAACAACCAGGTTTCTGTGGTACCATCATCGGTCTTGAAAATGGAAAACCTTTTATCTCTGAACCTGAATTCAAACAGACTGCGGGACCTGCCTGTATGTGATGGTTTCCCCATGCTGAGTGAGCTTATGCTTAAGTCAAATTCCCTCCATGCCCCATCTGTGAACAAGCTGGAGAGCTGCCCCAAACTGAAAACCCTGGATGTCAGTTCCAACCCTTTCACATGCACCTGCTCTCTGAGGAGTTTCATACGTCTTGCCACCAAATCTAAACAGAAGACCGGGAACACAGGACTAGAACTGGTGAGCTGGCCATTGAACTATTACTGCATCTACCCAGAAGATGTTAGAGACTCCACCTTGAACAGCATCTGGCTCCCAGAAGTGTCCTGTGATGTTGGCATTCTAGCGGCCACCATCCTGTGTCCAGCAGTGATAATGATTGTGGTAGTTTTGACCGTGTGTCACCGTTTGGATATACCTTGGTACATGGGTATGATCTGGCAGTGGGTCAGAGCCAAACATCGTGCCAGAATGCAACAAGTTCGACCCGAAGACCTGGTGGGTGTTGAGTTTCATGCTTTTGTGTCTTACAGCCAGCATGATGCCGACTGGGTGCACAACTCCCTTCTTCCCAACCTTGAAGGTCCTGCAGGAGGGTTCCAAATCAGCCACCATGAAAAGAACTTTGTGCCAGGAAAGACAATTATTGAGAACATCATCGGCTGTGTGGAGAAAAGCCGACGCTCCGTGTTTGTACTCTCTGCTCACTTCGTCAAGAGTGAGTGGTGTCATTATGAGCTGTACTTCGCCAGCCACCATCGCCTTGCTCGGGGATCGGACAGTATTGTGCTGGTGCTGCTAGAGCCTCTGCCTCAATATACGATCCCATCCAAGTACTATCAGCTGAAGTCCATGATGGGCCGGCACACCTATTTGGAGTGGCCACAGGACAGGGCCAAGCACAGGCTGTTCTGGGCTAACCTCAGGGCTGCCCTACAGGCAGACCTGCCAAATGCACCAGTCACAGAAATACAGGGGTGACTGCAAACAGGTGGCTTAAAAGAGGAATAGAAACTGGGAAGAGAAAGTGTGATTGGGACACAGGGGAATGTTTGCAAGAGGGAACATAGGAGGAGTAAAAACTTGTGCGTGATCTGGAAAGTCTGAGTGAAAAACGAAGTGCATACATTTTCTGGTAATCTTTCTTAAATGCATGAGCATATTTTCATGAGCTCAAGTGTCAAGTGCTTAATTTTTAATCTTGTACTACGAGCTGAAAGTTGTAAGCTGTAAGATATAAATCATATAGTAACATGTCAACTTCTTTGATCCATTCAAATGACATTTAATAGTAACATTTATAGAAACTAATAAGTTGATCAAGTTTGTAACAAAAACAATAAAGCAAGAATATCAAAAATGCATTTGATTCTTTTGTCAACACTGACATCCACAAAATATCACAATATGAATAACCCATATCGTGGTTAACACCTAAGAAGAAAACTATGCACACACTATGAAAAATGCATGAGCACCGAAAACCTGTATTCTCTCCATCTCTCTGAAGATAGAGATCCACTTTTAACGCAAGAAAACGTTTTCTTTTCCTACGAGTTCAATGATGGATGAAAAAGACAAAAGAGCTAGAAATGATGTGTCCTGTGTTAAGAGAGCAACAGCCGTTGGGGTCATAAGGTCAGTCCAGCTGCATTAAAACTGTGCCTGGAATATCAATAATGAAAAGGTTCAAAATCCACAGGCCAGTTGTCAAGGAAGAGACTGTATGATGATGATTTTCTCATTGATGCAGAAACGATGAAGCACATTCAGCAGGTTCTCTCCACAGCGCGACACCTGCCTCTCCATGGCCAGACGGAAATCCTCTTTCACTCCTTTGGTGATTCCACGAGTCACTGTGTGGTGTCTGTAAAAGGATAAAAGAAAATAATAAACACCAACATACACGTGGTCAGAAATGTATTTCTATTGAGCTGATTTGTCACGAACAGAGAGACTGAGATCTATATGACCTACGCAATACAGACAAAGTCATGGAAACAGCATGTTGCTTTTTTCTCACACACGAATCAGCCAGTCAAGATTAAACAACGTTTCATTGTCATAAATAAAAACCACATAAAACATGTCCACAAATGAAATGAGATCAAGTGTTATGAAAAGGCAAAAAACTAAATTGGCTGTACAACAAGAGCAACATCATCCTATAACAACAACAACAACAACAACAGTGATGACCACAGAAAGACGAGCAATGGCTCAAATAAACAAACGCCGACAGGAAATCAAAGAACGTCTAACTCTTGATGTAAAATGACAGGCCCAAAATCAAAACTGTAGGGATGACAAGCCTTGAAGTAGGGAATGAAGGAAGGGTGACTGGTGTGGGGGAGGAAGGGGGACTGTGGGAGGAGGGGCCTGGGGTACCTGTCCATCGCTTGCACCCCTTGTAGCAGAAGGGTATTTAACTCCACCCCCAGGGCGGGACTAGGGTTCCTGAGGGACAGCAACATTCAACAACTCTCAGTCAGTGTGGGTGCATTCAAGTGTCTTAACTTCTACAGCAATGAATGAAGGAGTTTGAAAGAAGATTTATTTTAAACATAAACCCCTTCTTTTTAAAATGCCCGCTCCGTTAACAGCATTTTCATTTCAAAGTAAAGATTTTCCCCACAGGCCATGTCTACTTAGATCATCAATCAATAGCAGTTTTCTATAAAAACACACCAACAGAACGGGAGTGTGCAAAGTCACGATGCCGACTGAAAAGTTTCTGCGAGGTGCTTACTTGATCAGCATTCCCTGATTGGGGAGCAGCTCCAGTTGAATCCTCCCTCCTTCTGGAGTACGCAGGTATGCAAACTCCTCCAGCATGTCAATGTCTGACAAAAATCATGAGCTTATGGAAACTAACATCCAAGGCAACTATACACAGATAAAGTTGCCACAGAGCAATTACAGAGTAAATAATTACAAATCCAATCTTGAGAGGTTGGATTGTGGTTGTGTGAGTAGTTACAAAAAGGGATACTGGTGACATAGTTGAAGAAATTCTCATACTGGAAACTGCCTTGCTGACAGATTTTATCCACTGCCTTTAAAAACAGCATCTCGCCGTGTGGCCAGTCGTGCTGCAGAAGCACCACCACGTGACCGAGGGACAGGTCGTCACGGTTGTCTGTGAAGGCACGAAGCTGATGGCCGGAATTAGAAAAAAGAGGAAAGAGTTTTATATCTACATAGAGCAGAAAAATGCATCAGCACAAATAGTGGTTACTTTATCACTTCCAATAAAAATCATAGAAACCAACCCAAATTCCAATCATTTCCACAGACATAAGTAGAGTAAGTACCTTGAAGCAGGCCAGCATGAGCTGGAGACAGAAAGGCAACACAGCTTTGCTGGTGCAGGGAAGCAATCTCAGGTCATTACCTAGTTATGACACAAAAAGAGGCAGTAATTAATGTTCTGATGTAATTCCTCTTATAATATATATTACATTATCATCAAGAGGTAACAGTAGTTTCAACAAATGCAAATTGAAGCAAAGGGGAACTCATGGTCCAAGCGATAGCATTGTATTATAGAAGTATTGAGTATATTAGATGGATCATGGTTCTGAATTGTGACATGTAGCAGTTGTTTTATAAGAGCAGGAAGTGTTTACCTTTCCTCGTTTTGGTCTTGACTCTACCCTGATCTTCTGGAGTCTTTGTTGGTTCTTGGTTTGGGGGTACCAGCCCACCAACAACATCGAGCAGCTTCTCACAGGCCATCTGATGAACAGATACGGTACAAAATCTACATCACAACTGTAAACAGGGCAGCAATATTACATAAAATCCCATTGCGAGCATGTTTTATGTGTTGTCCATGTGATATCATTTTGCTTTTCTGAAAATCACTGGTGATCATATATGTACATCTGGGAAAGTCTATCATAGAATTTAAATATACTTAATAATGGCACATACGTTTAAATGCAGAGGCTTTGAAGTAAAATAATGAAATATCAGTTAGTCACGAGAGTTACAATGACAAGTCCATTAAACAAAGCCAACAATATAGTTGTACTAAACTTGTGAAATGTACGTCTATGCTTGAGTTTGAATATAATGCCACCCTTAGGCCAGTTAGTGTCGTAGATTCATTCTTGGAGCACGGCCCACAGAGCATCAGGTTTTTGTATCTCTAACTTCAGCATATGTTAAAATATACTGAAAATAAAACTCCCCACATATATAACAATGCATCAGTACAAACGACATAAGAACAACAGTTCTCTGCAGAAGTGAAATTAAATGAATAATCAAATCATAATGTCATTGTGATGCCACAATAATCAAAATGTCTGTGCAATGCTATAATGTAACACAATATATTGAGAGCTGTGCATTCAAAAAGTATGAAAATGGAAAAGGGAATGAACGGATGAAGAGGCTTGAAATCTGTGTGTAAATCTACAGTACGTCCTCTAATAGCTTCCTACCTTGCACATGAGGGTGAGTGTGTGTGCATGTGTTTACCCTGTACTCTCCCAGTGCATAGTGGCAGGAGGCCTGCTGTATGAGGGCCCTGTGGTGCTCCAGACTGGCCTGACCTGAGGGGCTCTGCTGCCCAGGCTGAGGCTGCAGCACTGCAGCCATCTGGTGCAGGCTGGAGAGGGCCTTACGGTACTGTCCCTGGAGACAGACAGACAAGAAAATATATTTTAATATTTATAAATATTTAAATATATATTTGTCTCAATTCTAGTAAATTTATTTTAGATTCATCCACTTATTGTGTCTAATTAGTTGTCTAATGTCTTATAACCCCTCTTTGTCCCGTTCTATAAATACTGTATTTATGAAAAAAAATATTGTGTAGATGTTATTATAAATCTATGAACTGCAATAACCTGTTCTTTGCTGCACCTCCAATTACTGTATTTCCCCACAGAGACGAATGAAGTTTAATTTAACTCAGAGTAAATTGATAAAACACTTTAAAACGCAGCAGGTGTCTTGTCACAAACAGAAAACATCTTAAATGTTTCTTGCCTGGTATATGATCATGTCAGTGAGGAATATTCTGAACCACAGCCAGCCGTCCGTCTTCCATGAGGCACAGATCTTCTTGAACTCTGTCAAAATGCAAAATTACAAATATTTTTAAATGATTGCTTTGTAAATCTCAAATTCATCTGCAAATGTGGAACAACATGTGGCACTCTTTACCCGCAACTCAAAAAGGGTCATGACTCAGAATTTGATAATTTTTGTTTTTGCAAATTGTTTGCATCTTGTGCTGTTTTGTGTGTATTTTCTTGTTGAGTTTTATGTATTTTAATAGTGAGGGCATTGCAAATTATCTTAGGCTGTAAATGCTGTGTTATGTGGCACTAGTTCATGCTATGTACCTGTACAGAGAAAAACAGTAAGAATACATCTGCATCTCTTGTAGTTGATGTAGTTGCCACATTATGATATTTAGCGACAGAGTGACTGGATCCTTTCTGGGTGTGTAAACAAAAACACAAACAAACATTAGAGGTGCTTACCAGTTTCCAGGCCGTCGTGGGAGTGAAGGAGATCCCAGCTCTCCCTCGCTGTGCGGAAATTCTCCAGAGTCTCGGACCAACTGGGCATCTCAGTCTTGTTCACTAAAATGTGTCGACCGCGGCCTTTCCCCAACCCGTCCTCATCATCTGAGCTCTGTAATGACACACACGCACAGTAACCAAAAAGCAAATGCAACGGAAACAAACTATAGTCATATACTACGATCCCATTTAAGAACATATGAAAGTGTTTTTGGTTCTCACAAAAATCACGCAGAAACATCTAAGGGATCTCTGATCTGTGCTCACCATAGTCTTCTCTCTCCCATCAGCCAGTTTACGTTTCTTATGTGCATGCTTCACTGCTCCCCTCTCCACCTCCACATCGTTGTACACTGAGCTCAAATCCTCTACGAGGATCCACGGCCCCGAACTCAGCGCATTCACACCTGCTAAACATAAAACGATCATTTGATGAACAAGAGTGAAATGAACAAGACAGGGAACTACGTGTGCTTGCAAAGACAGTGGCTGACCCTGGAATAGTGCAGGCTGTACAGATGACATATAGAGAAAGGCGCTGCGGAAGAGGACGAGCGCAGCACAGATGACGACTTGACTGCAGCAGCGGGACCGCGTGTCTCCTTCCAGACCAGGCAGGTAGCGACACAGCTCCTTCAGTCTCAGCAGCATGTCCACGTAACTTCTAGTACGTGCACACACACACATACACAAAAACAAAAGTACTCCTTTTAAAAACATTTATATTTCTCACCTTAAAATAGAAAATGTTGCACAAATACACATGTATGTAACATACACCTGCAAGTACTGCAAGAAAAATAAGTTATATAAAGAGATCTTTTTGTGCCCCCAAATTGTTCACTTTAATTGTTTATTTTAATTTCATTGTTATTCGTTTGCACCTTTTGAATATTCCTGTCTTACTATATATTAATCTGTCTTGTGTGTGTTATACTGAAAACATATTTGTGCCTTGCAATTACATTTCATTATGATCTATTCTAGGGTGTCTCTGTCTCTCATATGATGAGCTAGAAGTAAAATCCATTTACATAAATTACAGTAGAGTAAATGTTATAAACACATCTCAGTATAGCACAGTACAGTTCAACAACACAACAAACTACTGCATCCAAAAGCATAAACACTTCTCTAAAGCAGACTGATGTCATGAATGTAGGATTTATTCCAGAGCTGCTGTATTAGTCTGCATTAGTCTTATCAAGGTGTGCCAAATATACAATCAATAATTATGTGTACTTAATAAATAATTGTAGGCTATAATACAGGAGATACCTCAATACAAAACAACCCTACAGAGCAGTACTGGCTGATTGACAGGCAGAATGAAAGAGCACCTCTGTCCCTTGTCTCCCTGCCACTCGCAGCGAGCTCCAACCACAGCCAGGATATCCAACAGCCTCTCCCAAGGCTCTGCTACTACTGAAGACTTTTCCGACAGGCCATCAATCACATAACGCTGGGAGCCACGGGACACATTAGGTGACTTCAGAGACCCAGCTTCTTGAGAGCCTGAAAAGAAAGAACAAGGAATAAGAAAAAACAATGTCAGGAAGGCAGTGAATAAAAAAATATGGAGACAGATCCTACTGCAGGGCAGGGAAACTTGAGATTCAAAATTATCACGCTGGGTTATCACTAAGAAAAATGTTAAGAACATCAACACAGTGCAGCTTTACCTTGTATCTGTACATCAGGGGAGGGTCCACGAGTAACATAACCAATATAGAATTCAGCTGCTTTCAGCATGTACTTCTGCATCAGGCTGGCTGGCAAGCGCATGTCCATGTTGTTAATGACCAAAGGAAGGACATCACACACTGTAATAGTAAAGAAAATAGTATAAAACAAGCGTTTTTTGCAAATTAATGAAAATAGATTTGAGTGTAAGTGTTTTGCTCACCAAAGAGTTTTCTGAAGCAGTTGACAGGAGTCTCCACGTTCTCCGACACCTCTGCCTCCAACAATGTCTCTCCTAAATTGACCTAAATATACAGTAAACCATCGGCTTGTTACCATCAGCTATTTACACTTTGTTCAAACATGAAAATTGAAGAGTTATTGTATTATAATGTACCCCGTGCTGGACCACAGACTCTGGAAAGCGTTTCAGAAGGAGCAGCAGCATCTCTGCCTTCTCCAAAGTGTTGAAACACTGCTCTGTGGCTTTCAGCAGCATTTCACACTGTACACGGCCTGGCAGTGTCTCAAAGAGCCCTGGGCCAACAAACAAACACAAACAAACAAACACAGAAGAAGAAAAAACACTCTTCTGATTTCCAAAACAAACACTGTTCCTTGCTACCCACACTTCATTATCACACTCCTCATAGTAATGATGTACACTAATATATGTATGCTTGTGTACTAACAAGTAAGCTTGACTCCTCTCACCTCGCAGAAACTGTGCATGCTTGTCCTGAGAGTCACTGCGCAGGGCAGCTGTAATGACGCTGATCTCCCGCCAAACAGTGGGCTGATCTGGGAAGTTTATAAACCTGTGGGGTGGACAAATCATTAGCAACTGAGCACAGGCTCATGACAGGGCACTTGGCATTGCCACTACTACCATAGAGATAGTACACTGTTACTCACATGTCATACAGGAGTCTCCCAGCAGAAGCGGTCCTCTCTGCATTGCGTTCAATGATGTACATTTCATACTGTGAAAACATGCCAAACAAACCTCACATTTCAAATATGTGATCATTCTGATACAATTATAGGCATCAATATCACTTAAGTGGTTCTATGATCAATAACTAAGGAGCTGGAGCAAAAGCTTGATATTACCTGTATGTTGAAGTCTGCAGGGTATAGGGTCCTGGCTGTTATGAGCCAGGCTTTGGCCGCACAGGGATCATCAGAGACCAGCTCCCGGGCTCTTTTCACCAAAAACTCGCAGTCTTTTTGCGCTGACATTTTACATGAATCGAGCTGTCAGTGCCAAGGCAACACACTGACCCAACACGCAGCCCAGGCTGCAGTTTAATGCATATGGTCACCTAGTAAAATATCGGTGGATAAATTTCGTTACGCTAAAGAGAGCTTTTCTTTGCACAATGTAAGAATACAGCTAACAACAGCTAGCTAGTTAGCTTTAGCTATGTCACTATCTATTGACATCTTTGCTAGAATTGTTCATCAAGCCGTGTTCTATTATTCAATTATCTTATACACACATAACAACCGCAAATATAGAGGAAAAGAAGAGCAATCGAATTGTTCTCGACATTACCAGTCAAAGTTAAACCTTTATTTACCGACACATTTTCTGACGTTACGATAACATCACATCGCAGTCGTAAAAATGACCGCTGCCTCCTGCTTTACGGCCAACTGACAAGCACTGCCTGATTAACTAGTCCACCAAAACAACGCGAAAATAGTTCATTTTTGTCTTTTTGTTGAATATAAGCGGTGCATCGAAAACTTCCAGGATGATTTGCCGACCCAAACTATCAACTACTAACTACGTGCATTACATTTAACTAACTATTTACATGTGAACGATGCTCTCTGAAGTCGCTTGTAGTACCATCCATGTATTCTCAGATCTGTAGTAGTGCGCATGCGCCGAAGAGTTACTGCTGCGGTCACCTGCTGCTGTAGCTGCAGACACGACCTATAGTCAGTGGTGGCCCTAATCACCCTGCAAAAACTGCACTCCACCTGTCCAGGGGCAGGACAAGGACTGGCGTACACGGCAGGTAAAGACTAATTTATGAGTTCAGCGGGTGTTTAACCAGAACTGTGAGACGCTGTTTGCCTCTACTGTCAGCGGAGTCTGCAGCCAATCATCAATCAGTTCTTGTCCGTCTTGACTCTGAGTATGTTAGCCACTTAGCTTGCTAATCAGACAAGTATTTTTGCTGTAGCATGCTGCCATTACGTCTAACCATGTGTCAGCCCTTCCTCCATTTACCGTAAACATAAATTTGAGTATTACAAACGTAACCGAGTAGGCCCCGTGACCAGCACTGTTGAGCTAGCCCTGTTGGCTAACCAGCCTAGCATTTGTGGGTGTAGCCATTGAGCGAAAAAGGCTAGCCCGCGGTGAATTGTTGATCTTTACCTATTCATTCGCTGGCAAACTAATATAGGTTTGTGCTCTTGTTGAAATTGAGATCAGGGCGTTATGTCTGTATCAGCCTATTGACTGACAGCATGCTAGGAAAGCAGGCATGACACGACATGCTAAGTCGCTCAGAGGAAGCAGCACACAGAGGGTGTGTTCGCCATAGATTTGGAAAATCATCACATTGCATAACAGAGTGGTTGTGTTCTGCCCAAATCAGTTATTGAAAGTGTCAATAACATAGTGTGGTTGTTATCCATAATGGGAAAACACTTCCTTCTTGCATTCAAACAGTGGTAGAAGAAGTATAGAGTAATTTTACTTAGGTACTAGTGCACATCACAATTTAAAAAAAATACTCTATTACAGTTAACAGTCCGGCATTCACAGTTCAACTTGAGTTGAAGTCTTAATGTAAGTATGATAAACAAAATGTCAAAATAAAAGTACTCTCTATGTAACAACATGTATGCAGCATTTTACCATAGTAGTAGAGTACTAGAGTTACAGAATAAAGTAACATAAAATTAAAGTACTTCAGAATTGTACTTGAGTAAACTTACTTAGGTATTCTCCAAGACTGCATTCAAATATGACATACTGCATTCAGATATGAAAAATAGGAGCACCAAACCATCAGCAAAGTAAGAATCAAAGCAAAGTAAAATAAGTCATTCATTCTGAATGTAAAGATTATACATTAACCTGTAAGAAGTATGATAATGGAAGTTATCAGAGTATTCCATGTAGTACTGTTGCGGAGATAAAATTGTCACAGTTATATAATCTTTTACTGACTTTTGGACCCCACTTTATGTTTGCATAAAAAAATGTTATTCTGCAAACCAAAGCTGTCTGGTAAATGCAGTGAAGTTAAGCAGTTTCCTCTGAAATGGCCTGGAAGTAAATATGTAAAGCTTCACAAAATGCAACTAGAATACCAGTACCTCAGAGGTACAATACTTGTGCTGTACTTCAGACTTGGGAACTTGGGAATTCTATAACAGGCTCTTACACATTAGAGGTCATGTAGTAATCAGGTTTGTCATACTGACCTAAAACTGTGTGCAAAGATTTCTGGAGTGGCTGACATGCTGCGACCTCTAATGACCTCACAACTTTGACACCACCGTCTCCTCCTTGCTCTATATTTAGACTCCTTCAGAACTTGTTTTATGTACTGAATGTATTTACACACTTGTTTTTGAATTTGGCAGAATCTTGCTTTCATTTGAGCAGATTTGTTATTGCTGTTGTATGAGGCAGGCTAGCTTCTTTCTTGCTTCAAAACATAAAAACTACACAAAACACTTCATGACAACTTTGAACACATGGTGCTTTGTAATGCACATTAAATGAATGAAGTGTCTTCTGCCACTCATAGCCATTTCGTCCACCTCCATGACTAGCTGACACTTATCTGTCTGTTAGATTGTGTAACAACTCTTATCAGTGGCCAGTTGGGGCAGCCTGCTTGTACAAGTTTAAGGCAGGTAACTGTGGTTAAACAGTTCAATCTGCAGCCAATATTTTGCTTATTATAGAAAGTATTTGCACAAATGAATCATATCAGTATGTATATATATTGACAATTATGAAAAAATAAATTATGCTACGTTAATGTTCTACAGGCTACAGTTATATATTCGATGTATGATAAAAAGGAATACTTGCTATAGTTATTTTAATGCATTTTTGACTTTTTTGGTTGGGTTTCATTTGCCTTTTACATGTAATTTGTTGTCATTTTCTAGTTAATATTCAAAATATTCACGTTATATTTACTGGTTGTGCCTTCTTTGATAAAGGTGTGTACAGGGACATATTTCTGCCACAACTCTTTAATAACCAAATATGAAGTATAGTATGTTTTGCAAAAATGCATTTGTTATACATTTATGTGAAAAAAACTACTCTGTCAGGTCTTTAACAGTTTTTTAAGCTTTCAAACATTAACATTTTGTGATGATTTCAGGCTCCAATTGAATCCAATTTCTTCTTTACCAAAATGTAATTCAGTATGTGCACAATGTCCACATTTCGATTGGATGAGGACTTCACATCAGGTCATCACTATCTGATTCTCCATATTTTCTATCTCTGCATTGTTATACTAAGATGTAAAAAATACACTTAAAAAGAAAGTGATGATTAATCAGTTGGGTATACCTGATATTTCTCTCTCTCTCACAGAGTGCATACTTTACGGAGTGTGGTGCTGATGTGATGTTGGAGGATCAGGCTGTGGTGCATGGAGCCTCCCATGGCTGTTAGCACCATGGACTCGGAGTCAGCCCGGACACCTCAGCCCCAGGCTGCCCTGACTAAAGGAGGCCACTCCCTGCTGCATGCTGGGGCTTTAAGTGCCATGCTGGGCCCTCAAGGGAAGCACTATGTCTGTGGCTCCATTGCAGCTTTTACCAATATCGTGGTGACCTTCCCTATCCAGAAGGTGCTGTTCCGCCAGCAGCTGCATGGTGTGTTGGCCACTGAGGCGGTGCGGCAGCTTCAAAGAGATGGGCTGAGGAATCTTTACCGGGGCCTGTTGCCGCCGCTGCTCCAGAAGAGCACTACAGTCGCCATTATGTTTGGCCTGTACGAGGACTTCTCCAGAGTCTTATTGGACCTGGCTGATAGCAGTGGTGTGCCGGAGTTGGTTACACGGAGCTTTGCTGCAGCATTGGCAGGAACTGCAGAGGCCATCCTGACGCCGTTTGAACGCGTGCAGACTCTCCTACAAGACCATCGGCACCACGCCCGCTTCAACAACACGGCCCACACCTTCCGGACACTTCTGACTGAGTATGGTGTCAGAGAGTGTTACCGTGGCCTTGTGCCTATACTACTCCGCAATGGCCCTAGCAATGTGCTCTTTTTCGGGCTCCGGGGGCCCATTAAGGAGCAGCTCCCAGAAGCCACTAGCCGGGCAGGTCACTTGGTGAATGATTTTGTGTGTGGAGGGGTGTTGGGCGCAGCCCTTGGCATTATGTTCTATCCATTAAATGTGGTAAAGTCTCGTGCTCAGTCTCAGGTTGGCGGGGCCTTCCAGCCTTGTGGGAAGGTGCTGCTAACAGTGTGGAGAGAGAGGGGTGGCAGCTTGGCTATGCTCTTCAGAGGGGCCCACCTCAACTACCACCGTTCACTCCTCTCCTGGGGGATCATCAATGCCACCTACGAGCTGCTGCTGAAGCTCATATGAAGAGGGGGTGACAAAAAGAAAGAAAGAGAGAGAAAATATTTAAAGGGAAAAACCTGTAAGGAGTAATAGAGCCAGTTTGTAGAGAAGAAGGGTAATTGTAAAGTAAAGCCGATGCACTTGCTGTCTGGCATTGTTTGGAGTTTCCGTAACTGAAAGACAGCAATGAAGTTGCACTTCTGACAGGGGCCAACAGTCATTGTGAGATAACCACCTGCCATTGTGACTATTTACTGTTGTCAGAGTATTAAAAACTAAACACACGCTTTAGCCTATACAAAACTTGTGCCAGGGTCCAATTCAAATGCCCTTGTTTGCTCTGTGTACAAAAATTTTGTGGAGCGAACTCCAGCGCTTTTTTTCACAGTTTCAAGCAAAGCTTACTTGACTGGATAAACTGTTTTATAGGAGAAGCTGTTTCTTTCTATGTGCTGTGTGCTGTGCTGTTTTGTAGACAATATCCATCTGTTTTTGTTTTTTTTGACCTAGAGCACTTTGTCTGTGAAGCTGAATTTCTGCCATTTAACTCAAACACTTTTGTGCTTTGACCATTGAAATACCCCAAGAATTACTGTCAAAAAGAATGTAATAAACTGTGTGAGCGTTGGCCCTTTTATTTCTCGTTATACTCACTCTCCACCAATTCAGAGTACATGTCGAGGATATCAGGAGGCTAAGAAATTGCTAAAATGAGTATTGGAGATGTACATATTCTTGGACATACTGTCCAGCAGACACAGGCTATTTTAAAACCATTTCAACTTTCACACATAATTCATCTATGTGAACTGCAGAGTCAAGTATTGTTTGTCTTGATTTATTTTCTGAAGTGCTAGTGGCAGGTTGTGTCTGTTATTTGAGTGTTGACAAGTGCCCATTGATGTATATGTCAGTAAAACATACAGTTACACCCATATCTTGTCTGTTTTTATAATTTATTGAAAGAGAGAAAAATAATATAAAACCTTCACTATTCTATTGTAACAAAATTGGACAGAAAATGTTTTCCCTTTATTTTTGACAAAACCTTTGCAGCTTCTGAAAAAAACCTATGGCATTGAGAGCTATGATGAAATTCATTTGACTATGCACTGTTGCTGCATTTGCTCATTTTTGGGCCATTGTTCATTTATTGTGCTCCCTGATGTTTGTTTCGTTTTTATAAACTTAAATGTCACTTCTTTTTTTTTCATGAATCTCTCACTCTTTTATATTTTCTCCTCACGCTTGTTCTCCTCTCTGTCAGTAACATCTGTTGACATAATGGGCTCAGATTTTAAGCTTGAGTAGCTGCAGTCACCACGCGGCAGCTCTCGCTGGATACAACGGCCCAAAGAGGAAAGGCATGCTGCTTGGACACTGAAAGAGAGACTGAACTATAATGGTGCTGAGAGAAGACAGAGGCAGAGGGTAATGTTCAGTGGCACAAAAAGCTCAAGCTGCTATGAAAATGGTTCACTTGGCCTATTTCTTAAGTGTTTTTTTTTTTGGTTTTTTTTTTGTCCACACTACTGTGTTTCAGTACATCTTTTTAGGATTTTCCAGGGTTTCCTCTTTGAAAGTACAACTTTGTATTGTTAGGTTTTGAAAGCAGGACATCCTCGCTGATACTAAATAACGCTGTTTATAATTACCACTTCTCGTGAAGCACAGGTCACCCAATCACTATAAAAATGTCAAATTAATATTAGCAGTCGAATTAAATGTTTAAAATCAATCCAATAAAAATGTTAACAGGTTTGGCTTCATTCACCGAAAACGGTGACAAATGTTTCATTTGAGTAACAGACGCATGTACATTATGAAAGTTAATGGCTTCTGTGTGTTGTGACCTGTGTGTGCCGGTCCTCACCATGACTCTTACTTCACAATACCATGTCTCATTTATCCTGCCTATTCTTGCCCAAATATGCACTGTAATCCCTTCTTTGTAATCAGTCACACAAACAGCATCACCATTACAATGATGTATTGTAGTCAAGCTGAACAGTGAACAAACACACAAGTATTTTGTGTAGTTTAACAACTCAATCTGCTGTTTTACTATGTATTTAATCGTAGAAGTGGCTCTCGCAGCAGCACTGCACTGTCGGACCATGTTATGTACATGTGCGACGGTGCATAGTGCGACTTTCTAGATTACTGTGTCATGAAGTCAGACTGCAGATAATGATCAGATTAAGGGCAATCTGACATGGGTACTTTGGATCAGGGCGGGTTGAGCTGCTGTAGTTACAAAGCCTCTCAGCTCTCGCTGCTTCTTTCCACCCTAAAAAAATGTGTCTTTCTGATGATCATCTTTGGTTAAATCTTAAATTTTTACATTCAAATTCATTATTTAAGAATGTATTTTAATAATAGGAGTGGAAATGTTGCTCTAACTCAGCTGGCTCTGTAAATAATTTAGAGACGTTCCCTGTACCAAAAGAGAGAGAGAAAAGAGAAAGCAGGCCGCAGCAATCCATGCACAGATAAACACTGCCTTGATGTGAATGCTCATTAACTAATTAGTGGTGGAAAGATCGTACAAATAGTGAGGCAATTGAGACTGCTTAGATATATCTTCAGGTCTTCTTTCTGTGTGCTGTTGTTACATATAAGAGCTTATATGAAACTGTATGTTTGTACATTAAATTAATGTGACACAATACAAGGAGACAAAACGCAAACACTTGGATCTCCAACATTATTAAGGTCAGTGTGTAATTTATTCCCAAACAATACATTTCTTGGTACATCGACTTCATTGTACGTGGGTATGGAAAAGTGGCTGCTCATGTAGAAACACAATGTCCTCTTTGAATATGAAATGCTGATGATACAATTTCACCATACAGAAACAAAACAAATAGGTGACACAGGCCCTCTTTCACTGTTTTGGCCTGTTTGTTGAACAACTAGAGATGCTCCTGAGACATACAGATGTCTTGATGTTAGTGCTGTGATGGACACTGCTACTGGACATTACCTCCATGGCAACTGGAAGCTTTGAGACCCACCTTATTTTTTCAGTCATAGCCACCTTGACAAAATTTCCCTCAGTCATCTACTTGGAAGATTAAATATACTTCCTATCTCTTCGCCACCAGACAATCCCCTTATCATATTTGTTTAAGCAACTACTGACTGATTTGGCTTAATTACCTTCATGTTGTTGTAGGTGGCTCGAGTAATTCCTTCAAATCGGATGGCTCATCAAATGAGCTGGCAGCATGTGATATGGACGAGTTGATTAGTGAACACTGTACATCAGCAAACTGATCGAGCAATGTAATTGTTTTACTGACAATTCACAGACATCAGTATAGACAGGAGTCTTAATATTGACAAATGCTAATGCCATGCAACTTTGCAGAATGTTGCGATCCATAATGCAGTAAGTTTTCCCGGAACAAGACAAAAGCCAACATTCCAAACAAAGAAAGCACCCATTATATTCAAACAAACATAATGCAGCTATTGTTGTTTTTAATGTTAGCACAGAAAATAAGAATACGTTATGTGGGGGGGTGGGGGGTTTATGTTTGCATAGCCATAAACTAAGGTAAAGACAGAATAGGACACAGAGATATAAATGTATATCTACAGTTCTGACCCCAGCATACAGCAGTCAGTCCATCTGTCAGTTATTAATAAGGTGGTGTGCCCAAAGAGGAAACCGCAGTTGTGGCTCAGTGTTTTAAGACTTTGGATCTTTGCTACATCTGGACAGAGTTTAACAGTCACCCTTGTGCCAAGTCAAAAACTTTAACTTTTTTTTATTTTTTTTTTTTTATTTTCAAACTACATAAATAAGGTCCCCTGTTTTGCTCCCTGGGCCCTATCCACATATTTCCCAGAAAATATATATGTAGCGTCCTTTGGATGAAAACTAGATTAATGTTATAATACTGCATACATTTGGGTTATGGGAGTATTTCCAAGAAGCATTCACTCAAGAGTCAGTCAGGACTGGGGAAAGGGTAGAAAAAACACTTTACACAAGGGTATGTGTCATAAAAAGGTGCAATCTGTAACAGTCAAAAGTGCTCTCCCTGCTTTGTAATGGTGTAGTTTTGTATCCAATTTATATGCAACTGTAATGTTGAAAAACTAAATCCTTAAAAAGGAGCGATCCCTGCACATACAAAACAAATCACTTGGTTACTTTATTTTGTAAGTGTGGTAAAGTATATTTTCTGTCAGTAAAACGTACTGTAGTAATAAACTTGAAAAATGACACTTTACAGATTACACCTTGTGGAGTGGAGAAATCTTTAAAGCAGCAAAAGATAACATAATACTGTCTCAAAGAGAAGGAAAAATAAAAATTCCAGTGACATCCATATTTTTTTTTTCCACCACAGACCTGCACGTCACAGACCATGGTGCAAATATTGTAAAAATAAATACATAAATACATACATGGGTAATCCATCCTTACATACATACACATATTGTATCATAAAATAAGAGAATTATAAGATAATTATAAAATTCATATGTACAAATGCATAGTTCATATGCATCCCAGAAGAGGCCAAGCAATGAAGTTTCCTCTCCTCGTTTAGGGTTTTGTTTGGTGCGTGTGGTTTCCAGGTGGGTATGTGTCATGTGGGTTTATGTTTGTGTGCAGTGGTGTGCATGGCACTTACTGTACAGGAACACAGGGGTAACACACCAGTTCGCTCTGTGCTGTTTCATCTTGTCTCACGTCCAGAGTGAGTGAGTTAATTAGTGGGTAAAAGTTCACAGGTCAAAAGTTGAGAGGTACGTGGCCGGGCGTGTTCGAGGTGTCTAGTGTGCGTGTCCGGAAGAGCTGTGTGAGTGCGAATACAGAGGAGATGAGCACGGTGCAGCGTTTGGCCAGTAGCCTCACCCCGTCACTCTCCCCCTGACCCTGTCCAGACCCATTGAGGCCCACACTCTTACCCCCAACCCCAGCACCAGTTCCAGCCGTCTCAACAGCCCCAACAAACTCCCGGTACAGACCCACGATCTCCTTTAGCTTGTCCATGGCCTCCTGACTGTCATCATCCTCATCCCCGTGGACCAGACTCGCATTATGGCACATGTCACAGCCAGAGCAGGGGTTTGTTCGCAGGCAAGCGGCAGACAACTGAACCAGAGCGCTGAAGCTGTTGGATAAAGAACGTAGAGCTTCATCGGGAGCCCAGCCTACACGTGTGGCCCGCTGACACCCGGATGCCAATCGTCGAGCCTCTGCCTGGAGAAGACTCCTCTCAGCCTCTGTCATGGCAGTAGGGCTTGTCCCAGTACAGTTTGAGCCTGGTTCTGGGGTAGTACCGTCTTCAGTTCCATTGTGATTTAGGTCAGGCCCCACTTTTATGCCTGTGATATCCTGCTTTGAATCTGGACAAAATGTGTGTTGTGGTTGCCCAAGTGCACCTCTCTCTAAGACTAGCAGAAGTTGATCTATATCTTGGCGAAGGGAGGCAAAACCCCCCTTCAGCCCGCCGTAATTCTTGTTGGTAAGAGAACGAAGAGGACCACCAAAAGAGGTTGTGGGGGAAACCGGACGTGAAACTAGGGGACTGAGTTCAGAGGAGGCAGTGGAGAAAGTAGAGAGCGGGCGGGGGTTGTCTTTCAGCAGAGACAAAATGTTGGGGTTTGGAGGGGGTGTTGTAGGAGAAGGGACAGGTGCCTGACGGGCAGGTTTGGGCCGTGTGCGGCGGGAGAACTCGTAAACAGTAAGCTCTTCATCAAAGCTGACACCATCCTCGGTGTCGCCGCTGAAACAGTTGGCGTAAACGGTGCGGCAGCCACAAGCCTCCCGGTGCTGCTGTGGTGGAGTACTGTCTGCGAGTGAGGAGGTTGGTGAGTCACCTCCAATTTGCATGCTGGACACACCTCCCAACCCCACTGCTGAGTGGGGGCGTGACTGAGGCTGCTCCGATGAAACACTGCCACTGTGCGCACTATTCTCTTTAAAAGTCAGATTAGGGTGTGAGCCGTTTGTCCCATTGGCCGTTTTCATGTGTGAAGTCACATCCTGGGCCTCTTTGATGGTGGCTATGACAACCTCAGCTCCGTCCTCTAAAATGTTCCCTTTCCCTACTGATTTTGAAACCACGGTCTCTTTTTCCTTGACCGGAGTTCTGTTTAAATCCGATAAACCACTGGCTACAGACAAACCAGAGCCAAAGCCAGATGTGTCTCCATTGATGGAGCTCGTGGAGGGATAGTCCAGAGTTCCCAAAATCTCCTGGGAACGGGTCATATACCAAGGCAGAGCCTGGATCCTCCCTCTCAGGGCAGAGGCTGGTAGCCTGCCTCCCAGGCTGGACGAGCTGGTCCTCAGGTCTGATCCTGATCCAGATCTTCCAGGTTCTCTACTTTCTAGGCCCCCAACACCTTTAGAGTTGGTTGAAGTGAGGGAGGTGGTAAGGGTGAGAGGTGCATCTGTATTTTTGGGTGAGAGGCTCTCGTGGCTCAGAGAGACCCTCCGTGGTCCTGACTGGATGCTGCCATTGCGGCTGCTCCAGGGGTGGATTCCATTTGGCGGACTAACGCTATCCTTGAAAATCCCTTTGCTTGGATCAGTGGGGGAGACAGGAGAGCTAGCAGGTATTGACAAGGGGTGGAGATTGGTGGGAGAAGTGGGTTTGGGGGGCACTGGAGGGGGAACAGCTAGCTTTTCACCTGAATTAGAGTGAGGGATAGGGGGTAGGTTCGGTGGCCTCTTTGCAGGTAGGATAGTCCCATTGCTTTTCCCTTCAACTTGAGGAGCTTCTTTTTCATCAGGAATGTTTGCTTTGTCTTTGGAAACCACATGTGCCCCACTCTCATGCGTCACATCTCTCTTCTGTTTCGAGCTGTTTTCTTGCCTCTTGGTCTTTTCCTCAGGTTGTGGTGTTGTAATTTGTAGGGGTTGCTTGCTGCACCTCACTGCTGTGATCAAAGGTGATGACAGAGGCAGTCCACCTGCCCCGGATGTGACAGACTTGAACTCCATGGTGTCCGGCTCCATTTCCAGGAGTTCAGAGGACAGACGTCCAGAGGCATCCCCATTGCAGTGGGCATATGATCGTCCATGCTGGGGGGACTTGGGAGGAATGATCTGAGGTTTGGGAGGCAGCTGGGGCTTAGGTGCCAGTGGTGGTTTAACTTTGATTTCAGGTTTCTGTGATGGCTTTGTTGGACTGGGCTGTTGGTTGATAAGTTGATTTGTGGTCCCTTTAAGTGTCTCTGCTTGCTTCTTTATTTTAGATGATTGGGGGGATGAATCTTTCCCTGGCGCAGCTGGAACACCATTCCAGGTTCCACTCAACTGGTTAGCATTTCGCCGGTCGGCCAGTTCAGCATCTGTGAAAGACAGAGACAAATCAAAAGAAAAGGACAGAAAGAGAAAAGCATCAATGGACTGAAATAAATCTCCCCCACACCTCCTTTAATCACATCACTATCTCCAAGATAAATGGTTTTATTTGGCACAGATAAAATATCTGATTTAGAAGTCATAACAAACATGAAATGACTGTGAACAAACCTGATAGATCAGGAACTGGGGGAGTAAATCTCTCCTGTGCATCAAAAAACTCATCCTCAGACTCTGAGACAGTCTCTTTGACTAAAAGAGCTGGTTTAGGGTTGGGTGACGGCGTCAGGAATAGACCCTCTTCGTCCTTGGAGAGGCGCTGCTCAGCCTGTTCTCCTTTGTGCCCGGGAATTGAACTCGTCCTCATTGGGACTTTGGGAGGTACCTTTTTCTTTCTTTTAATTGGTGATCTTTCAAAGGGTATGCTGTCAATCATTCTCAAATCTCTTGAGCTAGGGATCTTGGAAATGCGTCTGAGTTCCTCCACTCCATGCTCGTCCTCCTCCTCATCGTCATCGTCGTCATCGTCGTCAGTAGTAGCCCCAGGCGGGCTAGGGAGGAAATCAGCCTTGGAGAGCTCAGCAAAGCAAAGGCAAGAGTTGTCATTTCCACGGTAATTGAGGTTGGTGGGTCGCAGCGGGCCCTGGCGGCGTTTTGGCTCTAGGAGGTAGGGGTGGTGAACGTCCAAGTTTTGTAGGTCCTCAGCTGTGCGTGGTCCACGGAGAGTGTCCATGCGAGATGGGGCTTTAGCAGAGGCACTGCTCTCTTCCAGTGCCGCACTCAAAGAGCCGCTGGACAAGCTGGAGAAGCTGCTGGTGACCCGTGGGTCAGTGTGGTACCAGGTGGTCTCCAGGTTCATTTCTTCATCAATAATACTAAATTTATGCAGACCACATCCTGTTGCTCCTCGTTCCTCTTCGCCCTCATTTTCCTTACCTTCTGTTGTCACAATTATCTTCACTTCCTGTTTGCCTTTGTGTTCCTCTCTCTCTTTTCTTTCTTCCTCTCTCCTCTTCTCTTCCTCCTCCCTCCTCCTTTCTTCCCAGTCCTGACTTGCAGGGTCTGGACGTTTGTAATTCTGAGAATCCATCGGGTCATCCTCATCTGTTGAGTCATCTGAGTCACTACAGCAGCGAGACACATAACCTAATAACACAGGGAAAACACACAAACAAGACGAGCATCACAAAACAAGTTAGGGCGGGGGAATAGAATAATGTTGACGTTTTTTAATCTAAATTACTTGCTTTTCTATCCGTACCCGTACTGGCTGGTGACATACATCAAGGTGTGATGTGAAAAATGTCTATCAAAAGGCCAAGGCCAAAAAGTGAGTATTTTAAGTGAAACAGTTTTTGCTCACTTGATAGGGATTCATAGCACACGCCCTCTATTACGGCGAACCTCCCACACACACCTTCTTCAGCAGGAATCCGGTGCACCCTCACTTTTGGGCGCCCCAGACGGAAGACATTGACACTGGGATCCACCAGGAGTTTGCAGTAGCCTCCCAGCAGACACCCTAAGTCTTTGGCTGCCAGAGAGTCCATCAGTAAGGCAAATGGCTGTGAGAGGGGGAGGGCATTGCAGAAGATAAGGTAAAGCGGCAGTGATTAAAGCCAAAGGGTAAGGGAAAAAAGGCGATGGAGTGGGAGAAAGAGGGAGAGAGAGTCACCTTTGAGACCAGTGAATTAGCTTTATATAGCTACCACACACTCCCTTAGGCTTCATATTGTTTGTGTATTGGAGGAGAAATGCCTGACCTATATTTACTCTAGCATGAGCTTTGGCGCAAATATAATGTGGTGAGTGAATATCCATCTTTCATATCTGTGTCAGTAGATGTGCCTACATGTTTATGAATAATAGAGCCTAGTGGCTGGATGACTGATGACAGATGTACTCTGTGTCTTCCATACCTTCATGTCGTGCAGTGAGATGCGCAGTAGGCTGACTTTGTCCGACTCTGAGAGCAACTCCACTCGGCTGATGCTGCTGAACTCGACCAGTGTGGAGATCACATTGAGCTTGTGGTTGATGATCTGACTCATTCCATACTTGGCCCCGACCAGCAGGCTGACCAGCACCTCCCTGTCTTGAAGCTGAATGTAGATGAGTGAGGAAGGGTACAGCAGATGAAGAGTTTGAGTTTGAGTTGGTTAAATTGCTATTATGCTATATGCTTTAGCAAATGGACCCATCAGGCCACATTAGGCTCTTAACCCTTACCATCATTGTAGCTGTGTATGACCGTCCGCCATATGAAATGAGCTCTCCCAGCTGAGTGAGGTAGGCCAACCGAGCCTGTGTAGCAGATATGACCTACAACGCCACAGTGGACGTGGAAGAAGGGAGAAGAATAACTGAGAAGGCAGACAGAATGAAAGAAAACCAGGGGAAATGTTATGGTTGACTCAGTGACCAAAACAATGCTCTCCACAGAGAAATATGCTCCATTTATTTTCTTAGAAACTTAACCCAAGCCCCAGACCCACTATTTCCTTTCAAATTATCCTCCGACCCACCCACCATCTATCTTTCTCCCAAGCTGCTATTCCACTTAAAACCACAGGGAGATTAGCAGTCACTGTAAGTGTCAACTAAAAAGTGCCCTAAAGGCTCCACTAAAATGTCACTATCTATCTCTTTACGCCTCTCAATGCTTCATCCCACTCATCCATCAGTCTGTTTCTACCTTCTGGCGTGGCTCCAGCAGGGACTGGATCTTTTTGAGGTGGTAGCTGATGGCTTTCCTCAGGTCCTTCTCCCTCATGTTGCTCAGCAGCGTGGGAGAGATGAAGCTGTCAAGGCCAAACTCCTTCCTGTCATCACCACACACGCACAGAGAAATGAGAAGTGCACTGATACATAATGAAGAACTCTGCCAGTTCGATGGCTGATAGAATTGTAAGTGAAGTTACAGATTAGTTTCAGTTACGTGATTTAGTTTTAAGTTTAAAGATGGTGTAGCGTTTGAAAGCAAGAGGGAGCTCGGGAAGTTTCATTGATATTATGTTTCTAATACACATGGCCAGCACCTAGTTTTTGGTGCGCTGTAACCAGACAACTCTTGTTTGGTGTGTTTGGTGTACACTTAAGTAACGTGTTATTCAGTATCAGGTCTTTCTACAGGAGCTGATCAGTAATCTTTGCCAACATAATGTGAAGCTGAAGTTTGTTTATTAAAGTAAAACCAAATACAGACTGTACTAAAAAATATAAAAACACATTGGGGTTTGTTGACTTTTGTGGAGTGCTGTATTTTTCTGCCACTAGATGTTACTAAACAGCCACATTTTGACTGAATGCGCCTTTAATTGTAAGTGTAACCATGACTGTGTCTGCAATGATATATAACCACAGTAATCTGTGACCAGTGAGTAACTGAGGTGGTCCTTCGGGGAAATAGTCTGTGCTTTTATACAGTTTGGGCTCCGAAATGTCAAAGAGAGACGCAGGGGAATTGTGTCACACACAATAAGACAAGTGATAAGATAAGTGATCCACACATCACAAATACACACTCTTACACACACAAACCACTTCCCATCACATTAATAGATCAGGAATTTGGTGATCCCAGACAAATTACAATGATTGCAGCAGTAGAGCAAGCTTAAACTCTGACCGTAAACCGACACAAACACAAACCACACTCACGTTATACTCTTGATCGAGGTCCTGGTCTGTCCACAACTGTCTAGTCTCTCGTGCATGTGCAGCGCTGCCAGGCGAAGTGCAGTGTTACACTTCATCTCTACTGCAAAACGCTCCTGCAGCACGTCCCCAACACTCTGAAAAGGACACAGTCATGCATGCAGACACCGCAAATACACATGTGCATTACAGTAAACATACCAATGTACAACTAAAAAGCACCATATGTTTTTGTGCTTGTGTGATATACCAACATACACTTCATCTCACATTACAAAATACACAGCTCATGAGCGTCTTTGCAAGTAAACCAGCACTACGACACCCTAACTGCCATTTCTACAACAAAAACAAACACAGCAAGAGGCAAAGATTCCTCGCAGAACAATAAATCAAGATGACATACGTGGCACTCCCAATGCTTGACTGTGCACTAATAATATGCACAGGCAATCTGTGACTTTCATCCAGGGTTACAGAATATAAATGCAGTTTCAGACGTGAGGTACATCACAGAGGAGTATCTGTATGCAGGAGCTGACCAAGTTCATTGTTAACTTCCAAAATGTTAATACAAGAAGTGACACAAGGCCGCAAAACAGTGATGAATGTTATTATATGAGATCAGGACAGTTTTGAACTAATATCAGGGAGAAACGAGGAGCAGCTGCTTGTTGACTTCAAAGCTCCTATTGGCTTTGATTCTGGCATCATTTCTGTAATGTTGCTGTAATGTTTTTGGAGCATCAACATCTATTAAACATCCGATATACAACTGCAGATTAAGACATGCAGTAAAAAGAGTTTTTTTTTTTTACTGTACGAACATTTAGACTTGTTTTCCACATGTAAGTAGGGAGGTGGGCCTAACTTCTGATTGTAAAATAAGGGATAGAGCAGGAGACAAGGAAAGTAGCACCACAGATAACAGAATTAGCTTCTCTAACCTGCAAAAATAGGTATTCAAAGGTAGAAGGGTCATCCTGCAGCAGGTCCACGGGGTCTCTGGGGATGAAACACACCCTGAACAAACATCGGTAATCATGGGAGTCTTTTTTCTGCACCACCTGGCGAAGACAAAAAGACAGGGTGATGAAGATGTATGCAAGCTGTAAAAGTAAAGGCAACAACTCTGCATCCCATATGAGCCGAGTTGTACCTTGTACCCGTTGTACCTCTCTTCAGTAAACAGCCATCCATGACTACTCTTATGTTTGTGTGTGGGTTTCCGTTTCCCTCACCTTCTGTATGAACTCGTCTTCGTGCAGCAGCAGGAGTTTGGTGATGCTGTACTGTTGCTCTAGCACCAGGGCAAAGTACTCGATGGCCCGGATGGACAGTTTATCCTTCAGAGTCAGAACAATGTCCTGGAATGGTGAAAAACCAACAGTTCAGACCCCCTTAGACAAACACGTTTCATCCCAGTCTGCTAGTGGCAGATGGTCAAACCCGATTTCCCCCCTCTCACTTTCCCTTTGGCTGGGAATACAAACAGAAATACAAATACAAAACCTGCTGTAACAATAACAATAACAATGTGCTCATAAAGACAGTCTCCGAAACAGAGTGTAGCTGACCGTGGTAACTTATTTTATGAGATTTGCTATCTCATTACGTTCTTCTCCTCACTTTTAAATGTATTATTCCATCGTTAAGAACAGCTACAGTCCACCCACACTCTGTCACCCTTGGGGCAATCACATAATAACTTGTGGTGTGCTTTAATTACGAAATACACCCACGTGTTTCTAGAAAGCCTTTCCCAACCAGATCCACTCATGTCTGGTCTCATGATGTTTATGAAAAATGTAGGGGGGGGGGGGGGTCTCATCAGATCTTCTGAGGACAATGATGTGGATGTTTCTATCCATCTTTCTACCACTGCTCTTTTTTTTTTTGTTTCATCTGTAATTGCGGCTTGTTCCTCTTGTATATGTATATTATTCAACTTGGTATACACTGTGGTAGGTTTCTTCTCATTGGCTTGCATAGAGCGCACTGGTATTGACAAACATGTCAACCACCCAAGAATGATGTGGCCAAGTCTTGTGCCAATCGTTAGCAAAATGCATCATCCAGTTATCCATCTTCCATTCAAGATTCATCAGATGTGAACAAGCAGTGTAGCTGCTGTCGCCTGTTAAAGGTTGAAATTTTGACCTCTCATTGCCGGGTTTCTGTCAGAGGATACAAGGCCAAACACTCCAAATACCGACGGTTAGAATTGTTGGAGAAATTGCCAAGCTGCACTGAGATCCTTTTTAGTATTTACCTTGACAGTGGTGGTGTTATCAAACTTGAAGGCCTTGGTCTGTCCATTCTCTAAATAGACTTTTAGGACATTGGGCAGGAAGAGAAGAGAGTTTCCCTGGTGGAGAGAAGTGAGAGATGTCAGTGTGGCTAGACAGGAGTCAATATCAGATTAGGAAAGATAAAACAGAAAAAGGCAGCATGACAGCTTGGAGAATGAGACCAAAGCAAGACGACTCAAAGATCCAGAAATGAGGATGATTCATCTGTGGTTCACAACAGCCATCATTCTGTGTCAAGTAAGATTCTCCCACCTGAGTGTGCCCGTTGACCACCACCTCCTCTGCAAAGCGCACTTTAACTGGATTACTCCTCAGACGAGCTCTCTTCTCTGCCGACATGATGGATGACTTGGGATTCTGCAACACACAGACATGCGCCATTATGTGAGGGCGGGACCACACACACACACACACACGCCCATGCACGCACAGACACACACACACATACTTGTTGAACTGAAAGCACTGCAGTGACACACTTCCTGAGATCAACAAAACATTAAGGCACAAACAACCACAGCCTTAATCAAAGGGTCGACACACACACACAGACACACACACACACATATTTACATTGACGCATCACAATCTGAGAGCAATGTGAGGCAGTTAATCCTGTCAGAAGATGTCAGCTTCCAGTCACATGCTTGAAAACACACAGAGAGCTCATGTTTAAATGAAGAAGAGTGTAATGACTCTTTGTGAATGTGTGTGTGTGTGTGTGTGTGTGTGTGTGTGTGTGTGAGGTCAGGTCATCAGTGTCTTCTTTGTACTCACTGTCATGTGCCGTAGGATAGTCACAGTGATACAATCCTGCAAGTCCCTGTGTGGAGAAAGAATATACACACACATGTACACACACACACGCGCGCGCGCACGCACACACACACACACACACACACACACACACACACACACACACCACACACACACACACACACCATGCACATACACACACACACACACGCACACAAGAGAGATCATTATCCTTCTGTCCAGCTCTAAAGTAAGCACTTTCTCCTCTGACCTTTGCCCTTAACTTGCTAAGCCTTTCTCAAACACTCACTCTCTCTCACACACACAGACTCCCACATGAATAATGCTCACACACTGGGTGGACTGGACACACTGGTAGTATGACAATGGTCCTAATAACTGAACTGGTTTTAGATAGAAAGATAAAGTATCTCTGCAATTTGTCTCACCTTAAGATGTTTTCCACCTGCTCGGTGCTCAAATCCTCCAGCACTGTATCATTAATCTGCAGCACCTGGTCCCCTGGGAACAGTATCCCATCTGCAGGACTCCCTACACACACCCACACCCACCCACACACAGACACACACACACACACAATGAAAAGAGTGAGTGCTTGCATAAAACAAAAACTCAGCTGCACATGTGGGCTTGTACTTTCAGTTCAGATAAAAGGGAGATATACACACAGATATAGGCACACTTACACGCACACATGCACACACGCACACACACACACACACACACACACACACACACAGAATGACACACATGGTTATTCAACATGGCTGACTCAACAATGTTCAGCTGAGCTCTCCAGGATGTGAGGGGTTACAGTTATTCTGGGTCTCATCCAGCTCGGCTCCGCTCTGCTTTCTCTGGTTATTTATACTCATTTGTCTTCAGGCAAGAGAGCACGACTGAGGCACAGCAGTTTCAGCTTACTCTAACACACACACACTAAGCGTATGTATGCATAAACACATACGCCCATGCACGCTTATTTTCACACACCCAGTCTGCCTGGCAAAGCCCCGTCTGTCCCTGATTTTTGACCCACTGACGGGATGCTACACTGCTCTGCAAGCTTATGAAAACACACGCACACACACACACACGCACACACACACACACACAGGCTACACTTGCACACGCTCTGTCTCTTTCCAGACAAGCCAACCCCCCCGCCTCCTGTCGAGCTTTTAATGTCAACTCTGCCAATATCCTGATCTTTGCGGTTTTTCATGTCCCGTCCCTTCCCTCTCTTTTTTCAAGTCCTTCTTCCTCATCCACTACTTCCCTCTCACATTCACCTTCTCACCTCGCTGAGTCCTCCCACACCCGAAGGAGTCAGCCTTCCACCCTCTCTGCACTCCGCACAATTTCACACTTATTATTTTGCCCTCTTTGGTCATATTTGCACGTTGGTCGTTATGTATTCCCTACTGGGTATTCCTGCTGGCATCTTGTCTGTCTATTAAATCTTGTTTTCTGTTATCACCTCTCTCTCTCTCCC